>NC_134852.1:3047500-3207500 GCF_049852395.1 Peromyscus maniculatus bairdii
TTTTGGTCTCAGAGTGTGGGTGAGATTTGGGGAGGTACGGCTTTTGGGTTACAGAGTCTGATGGGGGAGATGGTGGTTGTCTGACCTGCTTGTAGGAGGTCTGCCTGCAGGCTGGTCTGAAACTGGGACTGCAATGGGTGGTGGTTTAGGGGCATAGGCCTGTGCTTCTGGTCCCCACCTGGACAATGAGTCAACTCTTAGTCCAATCTGGAGCTGGTAGGCTCTGTTCAGGGAACACTTGTCATCTCAGAGGGTGGGTGGGATTTAGAGGAGGTGGGGTGTGTGGGTTACAGGGTCTGATGGGGAATGGTGTTAGACTGACATATCCACAGGAGGCCTGCCTATTGGCTTGAGACTGGGACTGCAAGGGGTGGTAGTGTGGGGGCACAGGTTGTACCTTTGGGCCCCACCTAGACAAATATCTCTTAGTCCAATTGGGCCCTGATCTATATACCCTTTCTTTATCTCTTTCTTTTGTAAACAAGAACCCTAAATCTGATCTCCTTTGTTTAGCTTTTTTACTGAACAATAACAATAACAACTTGTAACCTACCCTCCAAGACAATGACAACTATCCATAATCCTTTGAATGACCAAAAACCACCCAGTCCATCTCTTGGGAATGTGTGCATCATGTTCTTAAAATTCCTATGTGCTTCCTGGGGGTGAAGGCATCCTTAGGGGATCCTAAAAAGCAAAATTTTGGATCAATTGTCAAGTCCTGGGAGAGGTAGCTGTATCATTTCTTGTCTAGTCTGTGCATAATGTGAAAGTGCAGTGCTTGTCTTAAGTCCTTGCTCGAGTAGTCTGTGAGGCTGTATCCTCTCAGCTAGTCGTCTCAAAATTGTTCTGAGCAGTTTGTAGATTATAATCAATCTTTGGGTGGTGTTTGTCATCTTAATGGTATTATCATCATTCTGATGGAATCCTCATTGTGGCGCCGCATCATCTTTTTGAGACTTCAAAATTGATATTAGGTGTAGACAAGTTCCCCTGCAGAAAACTCATAGAGGCTCAAACATGAAAACGTGTTCAGGAAGCTAGATGAACACTTTTTACTAAAACTAATTAGAACTTTATATAACCATTAATATCATGACAAAAGTTTAATATATACATATTAATCTTATTAAATTTGATATTAAATTCATAACTTAAGTAAAAATTCAAAGAGTAAAAAAACCCAAAAACTTAAGAGATGCATGGCAATAGAATAGTCCCTTACTTTTGTTTTTACTCTGTCCCATATCAGCTGGTTCTTCTGACATGATACCGAGATTTTGCATTTTCTTTTAACAGGCATTCTTGGGTTTAGAAAAGTAGAGATCCAGGCTCTAACTCCAAAGCCAGCTTTAAGTTTTAATTGAACTGGGACTACATAAAGACCATTTGTGTTATATGTTTATAAAGAACAGCAGAAACAAACATTTAGAAAGACTTATGATATTTTGTATGTGATATACCAATAGGACAATTTACTCTTTTTCTTGGGACCGTTTTATCTAGATGATTTGTCTTTTATCTTCAAATGTCTCATTTGTCCAGTTTTCTTCAGATTCGTTAGCCTTCCTTCTCCTGAAAGGAAGACTAAAACAAAAAGGGATCCCCAGCCTTAACTTTGGGGAGGTTTGCTTTTGGCAAGTAATATCTGATTAGTTGTATAAGTTAATTTAAATTGAAGAGCTATCACTTCTTCTAAATAAGATGTTTCTTTTGCTCAAATAAAACCTTTACCAATATTGATGGTATCCATAACTTTTCTTCTCCTATAGTTACAAAAGCAAAACCTTGTCCCCAATTTAATACATATCCTGGTTTCCATTCTGAGGGCAGCACATCCTTAAGGTATATAGGCTGATTTAATCCTCTAGTTCTTTTTTTCATTATCCAATGTCTCTTTACAGCTGTTGTTCCTTCCTCAATCACATTAAGAAAATTCAAATTTAATAGAGCATTATGCAGTCTATTTCTGGGGGATTTTGTTACTCATTTCTGTTTAGTTATCATATCCTTTAGAATTTGATTTGATCTTTCAAACCAATCTGATGTAACCAATTTGATGTAAACCAATTTGATGTAACCAATCGTATTATTAAAATAAGAAACACAGAGCCAAGGTAAAAGAGAAAAGCCGAGAGGTCAGAGCTCAGAGATAAAATCTTACCTCCTGCAGTGCTCCTAGCTTCCCCGAGAGAGGGAGGTACTTCCTGTGTCCCTGTTTAAATAATCTTTCTGTTCTGCCTTCTCATTGGTTGTAAACCCAACCACATGACTGCCTCATCACTGCCTGTAAGTACCGCCCTCCAGGTCTTAAAGGCGTATGTCTCCAATACTGGCTGTATCCCTGAACAAACAGAAATCTACCTAGCTCTTCTAACCACCACGCTCTTACTATGGCTCTAATAGCTCTGACCCCAGGGCAACTTTATTTATTAACATAAAATTAAAATAACATTTCAGTACAAATAAAATATCACCACATTTCCCCTTTTCTATTTTAATAAAAAGAAAAAAGGCAAAAGGTTATAACTAACAAAAGAAAAACTATATACAAAAGTACAATAACTATATACAATATATACAAGTAACAAATACCTAAACGATGTCTAGTCCATTTGTATTTGACAAATCAGAGAAAATAATTCCCTTATCTCTCCTATTTTAGTAAGTCCAAAATGTATCTAATTCACTTTCTATCCTAATTAATCTTCAACTATAACTAACTAATCTTCAACTCCCTCAGAGACCCAAGAAGGAAATAATATTAGCTAACAAAAATAAAAACAGGAAGTGCACAAAAGCAACTTCCAAAAATTTTGTGAGTTGACAGAAACAGCCAGCTGTCTGGACAGTCACCTGAGGTTTCTCCACAGTGTTGGGGCATCATCTTCAGCCTATAGGCTTATGGTATCTGACAGACTCATTTGTGAAGTAGGTTGTACACAAGGTCAACAGTTCAACCTCACACTGGGTGAGAGCAGTCCATGTACCAGAAACACCTGAATTCCACTAGTGTCATGTCATGATTCAGGATTTTAAATTCTGGAAATTGTTGATGGTTTTTGAATTCAGCTGTCCATTCTTCTTGGCTGTGTATATATGGCTTCATCTAAGCATGCCCTTCTCCACATCCCTCTATTAAATGCCAGTCTACTATTGAGAGGCGTGAGCTTTCAGTTGCTGTTCCATTGCACAACAGAAGCCATCGGCCCACTGCCTGTTCAGCTGCCTTCAAAGAAAAGGGCACTGTACCTTTTCCAGATTGTGAAGGCCACTTCAGGGATGGTGCCATATTGTCCTGGCCTCAGAAGATGCTGTCTGATAAAGCCATAACCACACTTGTTTTGGCAGGAATTGGTAGTCCTTTGTTTCGTGTTCTGTCTGTCCATTTTTTCTGTTGATTTGAGGATACTTTGTTGTCCAGTGGCTAACTTTTGCCACAATGAAAATTAACTCCATATGCAGTTTCTTCAATGCCCATATTTTCTCTGAAGTAGATTGGTACTGCCAGGAGCCGACATGTCTCAAAAAAGAAAAATTTCTAAGTTATTAAAACATTTTAAATGCCATATTCTGTAGATCTCTGAAGGGTTTGAAGATGACCTGTCTAAAATACATCTGCTCAATTTTTAAAACATATCTAATATGACTACAATTTCTATTGTAATGTCTAACTACTAACTTTCATTTCTTTATATCCTAATAGTTGGTAATAATGTAAAGTATTTAAAACTAGTAATTGTCTTTTTCTTTTCTTTCTTTCTTTTTTTTTTTAAACAAGAACCTTAAATCTAATCTCCTGTGCTTAGCCTTTTTCCTAACCCTTGACAACTTGTAACCTACCCCCCTAAATAATGAAAATTATCCCAGACCCAAAACCCATTAAAAGAACCAAAAAACCACCCGCCCCACACCACTTCTTTGGCAATGTGGGTGTCATATTCTTAAAATTGCTTCCTGCTGGGTATGGGCGAAGTTATCTTTATCCTGAAAGAAAAATTTAGGTTAATTGTCAAATTCTAGGAAAGGTAACTATATCCTTCATTATTATCCAGTCTGTGTATAAAGCCAAAGTTCAGGGTTTATCTCAAGTCCTTATTCAAGTAGTCTTTGAGACTGGATCATCTCAGCTAGTCATCTCAAAATTGTTCTGAGCACCTTGTAGTTCAAAGCTGATCTGTAGATGATGTTTGTCAGTTTAGTGATATTATTATTGTCCACGTGGAATTGTTGTTGTTGTTGTTGTTGTGGGGCCCCATCTTCTTTCCGGAGACTTCAGTTGATGTTAGGCCTGGCCGTGATTTCCTGCAGAAAACTGATAAGAGACTCGAACACAAAGACATATATATGCAGCTAACTGAAGCCTTTTTTCTAGAATTAGTTAGTACTCTATATGACCATTCATATCTTAACAAAGTTTAAAATGTATATATATATTAATCTTGTAAATTTTGATATAAAATTTATACTTTAAGAAAAGTTTAAAGAATCAGAATAGAATCAAAGAGTTGAGATTAGTAATAGAATAGTCCCTTAATTAATTTGGCTTTTGTCCTGTCCCATAGCAGAAAATGGCTCTTTCTGGCATGATACAGGGAGTTTGCATTTTCCTTTTAACAACATGCTTGAGTTTGAAGAAGGAGAGAGCCATTCTCCAACTCCAAAGTCAGCTTTAAATTTTAATTGAACTGGGACTATTAGAAAACCAATAGTGTTAAATCTTTAGAGAAAAGCAGAAACAAACATTTAAGAAGACATAAAATTTTTTAGATAATATATACCCATATGCCATATACTCCCATATACTCTGTTTCCTGGGATAGATGATTTGTCCTTTTTCTTCAGTTGTCTCATTTGTCTTGTGTCCTTCAGATTCCTTAACCTTCATTCTCCTAAAAGACAAAAACAAAAACCTTCCCCCAAGACTAATTTTGGGGATGTTCCTTTTTGGCAAGTTATTATCTGATTAAATGAAAAGACATGTGTTATAGGTACAAGTTAGTTTAAATTGGATGTTCATGCTGATTGATGAACTATCACCTCCTCTAATTAAGAGGTTTTTCTTGTTCAAATCGAACCTTTATCAATTTTGATGGTATCCACAGCTTATCTTCTCCTGTAGAAACAAAAGCAAAACCTCGTCCCCAACGTAATACATACCCTGGCTTCCATTCTGAGGTCAGCACATCCTTAAAGTATATAGGTTGATTTAATTCTGTAGTTTTTTCTATTACCCAATGTCTCTCTGCAGCTGTTGTTCCTTTCTCATTGGCATTCAGAAAATTCAAAGTTAATAGAGCATTATGCAGTCTATTTCTGGGGGTTTTTGTTACTCCTTTCTGTTTATTTAGCATATCCTTTAGAGTTCTGTTTGACCTTTCTATAACTGCTTGACCTGTAGGATTATGTGGTATACCTGTAATATGCTTTATATTGTAATAAGCAAAAAACTGTTTCATTTTAACAGAGACATATGATGGAGCATTGTCAGTTTTGATTTGTGCAGGTATACCCATAATGGCCATAACTTCTAGCAAATGAGTGATTACAGAATCAGCTTTTTCAGAACTCAGAGCAGTTGCCCATTGAAATCCTGAATAAGTATCGATAGTGTGGTGTACATATTTCAGTTTTCCAAATTCTGCAAAGTGAAACACATCCATCTGCCAGATTTCATTTCTCTGAGTACCCTTTGGGTTACATCCTGCTGGTAATGGCGTTTGATTATAGAAGGAACAAGTAGGACATTTCTTTACTATTTCTTTGGCTTGTTGCCAGGTTATGGAAAAATCCTTTTTCAAACCTTTACTATTGACATGATGTTTTTTATGAAATTCTGAGGCCTCCAGCACATTTCCTATCAATAATTTATCAATCTCATCATTGCCTTGTGCTAGAGGGCCTGGCAGACCAGTATGAGATCGGATGTGAGTTATATATAAAGGATGACTCCTTTTCCTGATTGTATCTTGTAATTGAATAAATAGTGAAGTTAATTCTGAAGCATCAGGGATAAATTCTGCAGTCTCAATATGTAATACCACTCTTTCAGCATACTGAGAGTCAGTTACTATGTTGAGAGGTTCTGAAAAATCCATTAATACCAACAGAATAGCATACAATTCTGATTTTTGCACTGAATTATAAGGACTTTGTACCACTTTACTTAAATTTTCTGATTTGTAACCTGCCTTTCCTTGTTTGTTGGCATCTGTATAAAATGTACGAACTCCAGATATGGGTTTTTGCCATACAATTCGAGGCAAGATCCAATCAGCTCTCCTTATAAAATCAATTCTGTTGCTTTTGGGATATTTGCTGTTAATTTCTCCCAAAAAATTACTGCAAGCTCTTTGCCAAGGTTCACTTTCTGTCCATCATTTTTCAATGTCCTCCTTAGTTAAAGGTACGACAATTTCTGCTGGGTCTATACCTGCTAATTGACGAAGTCTCAATTTTCCTTTCCAAATCAAGTCAGAGATTTTCTCCCCATAAGTTTTTAATTTTTTATTTGGTTTATTTGGTAAAAATATCCATTCCAATATAATATCTTCCCTCTGCATTAATATTCCAGTAGGGGAATGCCTAGAAGGTAAAATAACCAAAATGCAATCCAGCTTTGGATCAATACGATCCACGTGCCCTTCATGTACTTTCTTTTCTACCAAGGCCAATTCTTTCTCAGCTTCAGGTGATAATTCTCTTGGACTATTTAAGTCCTTGTCACCTTCTAAGGTTTTGAACAAATTAGTCAGTTCATCATTTTTTACCCCAACAATAGTTCGTAGATGAGAAATATCTCCAAATAATCTTTGAAAGTCATTAAGAGTCTGTAGTCTATCTCTCCTAATTTGCACCTTTTGGGGTCTAATTTTTTGTAGCTCTATTTTATATCCTAAATAATTAATAGAATCTCCTCTTTGTATTTTTTCAGGAGCAATTTGTAATCCCCAGCAAGGCAAAATTTTCTTTACTACTTCAAACATTCTTTCTAAAGTATCTGCATTTGAGTCAGCTAGTAAAATATCATCCATATAATGATAAATTATAGATTTAGGAAATTTTTTACGTATCACTTCCAATGGCTGTTGTACAAAATATTGGCACAGAGTTGGGCTATTTAACATTCCCTGTGGGAGGACCCTCCATTGAAATCTTTTAACCGGCTGAGAATTATTATAAGTAGGCACTGTGAAAGCAAATCTTTCTTTGTCTTTTTCTTGTAAGGGTATTGAAAAGAAACAGTCTTTTAAATCAATAACTATGAGAGGCCATCCTTTTGGTAACAGAGTAGGCAAAGGAATTCCAGATTGTAGAGAGCCCATTGGCTGAATTACTTTGTTAATTGCTCTAAGGTCTGTTACCATTCTCCATTTACCAGATTTCTTTTTAATAACAAATACAGGAGAATTCCAAGGGCTGGTTGACTGTTCAATATGCTGAGCATTTAACTGTTCTTCTACCAGCTCTTCTAAAGCCTGGAGTTTCTCTGTTGTTAAAGGCCATTGCTGAACCCATACAGGCTTGTCTGTTAACCATTTTAAAGGTAGAGCTGTTGGTATTTTTGGAAGATTATCAGTTGTTGTGCCCTGTTCTTGTATAATATAGATGGCTGGTGACCACTCAAAATAATGCCTTCTAATATTTCTCTCAGAAACATGTGCTAGTTTATGATTTGTTTCTGAGATTGGAGGGATTTTAATCTGAGTATTCCATTGTTGTAACAAGTCTCGACCCCACAGGTTCATAGCTACGTTAGCGACATATGGTTTTAATTTTCCTCTCTGTCCTTCTGGACCTATACATTCCAGCCATCTTGCACTCTGTTTCACTCCAGATAATGTCCCAATTCCTAACAGTTGAACGTTTACCTCCTGAAGAGGCCAAGCTGGATGCCAAAATTCTGGTGCAATTATGGTAATGTCCGCACCTGTGTCTACCAGACCAGACAACAAAACACCATTTATTTTTATCGTTAATTTTGGTCTCTGTTCATTAATAGAAGTTTGCCAAAAAATTTTCTTTATGTTTTCTCCTGAATTTTCTATTCTCTCTTTTTCATCATCCTGACCAGCATGATTTATTCCAATAGTCATTTGGTTATTTAATCGCTCAGAGCAGGGATTTTCTCTACAGCTGCAGGAAAGGTTTGAACTGGTTTTGCTATGGGGGCCTGCATGAAGCCCCTCCGGGAGTTTCCCGAAAACTGAGGCAAAGGATTACCCTGTCTGTCCTTTGTTGATCTACATTCGTTGGTCCAGTGTTTTCCCTTACCACACCTTCTGCATACTCCAGAAGGAAGGGGCATTCTGTTGCCATTGTTCCTTGAAGAAACATTGCTTCTAGGAATGACCTGTTTACAGTCCCTTTTAAAATGTCCTTGCTTTCCACACCCAAAACATCTAACACTCCTCAAACCTTTTGAAATTACTTCTCCTACCCACGTATCATGCTCATCAACCTCAACATTAATTGTTTCTCTAATCCAATCTTCCAAAGGTGCAGATCTTGCCCTTAACGGCCTGATTATTCTTTTGCATGCTGCATTCGCATTCTCAAATGCCAAAGCTTCAATTATTGCCTTACTAGCTTCTGATCCTGAGACCATTCTGTTTACTGCTGAAGCCAGTCTTTCTAAAAAATCTGTGAAAGATTCTTTGGGGCCTTGCATAACCTTTGTGAATGACTCAGGTTTTTTTCCTGGTTCATCAACTCTGTCCCATGCATTCAAGGCTGCCATTCGACATAAAATTACAGTTTGAACATCATATAAACATTGTGTTTGTATTGAAGCATATTGGCCTTCTCCAATAAGCTGATCCTGACAAACTTGTATTCCTTTATCCCTCCATTGTGTTTCTACGTTTCTAGCTTCCTCCTTAAACCACGTTAGAAATTGAATTCTCTGGCTGGGTTCCAGAACAGCTTGTGCAAGGTCCCGCCAGTCCTGTGGTATAATCCTATTATATGTTGACCAAGAGTTTAACATTTGCTTTACATATGGGGAATGCATGCCATAAGATACTATTGCCTCCTTAAACCTTTTAAAATCCATCAGTTCAATTGGAGCCCAGATATTTTGTGTAGCCATTTGATCAGGCATCTGCTGTACGGTTACGGGATAAATTAAGGATGACTGTGTGAAAACAGGCTTTCTTTCTGTATCCTTATGATCTAAACTTGAACCAACTTCACTGTTAAAATTAACAGGTTTTTCTAAAGCTGTTATCCTGGCACTTAAATCGACTATCTTTTTAAATAGTAAAATGAGAATAAGCATGGTGATAAACTGCATAATTCCCATAATACTAATCTTTTCATATAGTTGTTCCATTGTCAGACTGCCTAAAATTTCAAAAACCCAATTTTCTTCCAATGTACACAGAAAACCCATTTTTTTTAAAATGTGGAAAAAATTTGTCGTTTAAATAGTTTCCTTTATAACTTACCAAATCTGCGTAGAACAGTAGAAATCCGAGCGAATTTCAAAAGAGCCACCTAGTGTCCTAGGTGTGAATCCAGAGAGAGAGAGAGAGAGAGAGAGAGAAAGAGAGAGAAAGAGAGAAACAGAGAGACAGAGAGAAAGCAAGAGAGAAAGCGAAAGCGAAAGTGAAAGTGAAAGCGAAGGGGTAGCCGGCTAAAGCTTAAAGCCAGCCACTTGTTCCCTCTTGAGCCGAGTCAAGGCTTGGCTTTACAGCCAGGGGCCCTGTTTAGCAGGGCAGGCCTGAGCTGTTTGTAGCACTGGCTTTAAGCAAGCAGCTCACAGTCCAGCCTGAGCCCAGACCTGGGCCGGGGCTAGGGAGCCGGCCCCAAGCAGTTTTTAATGGATTCTTGTCACGTTGGGCGCCAGATGTAGATGTAACCAATCGTATTATTAAAATAAGAAACACAGAGCCAAGGTAAAAGAGAAAAGCCGAGAGGTCAGAGCTCAGAGATAAAATCTTACCTCCTGCAGTGCTCCTAGCTTCCCCGAGAGAGGGAGGTACTTCCTGTGTCCCTGTTTAAATAATCTTTCTGTTCTGCCTTCTCATTGGTTGTAAACCCAACCACATGACTGCCTCATCACTGCCTGTAAGTACCGCCCTCCAGGTCTTAAAGGCGTATGTCTCCAATACTGGCTGTATCCCTGAACAAACAGAAATCTACCTAGCTCTTCTAACCACCACGCTCTTACTATGGCTCTAATAGCTCTGACCCCAGGGCAACTTTATTTATTAACATAAAATTAAAATAACATTTCAGTACAAATAAAATATCACCACATATGACTGCTTGGCCTGTAGGATTGTGAGGTATACCTGTAATATGCTTTATATTGTAACAAGCAAAAATCGTGTCATTTTACCAGGGACATACACTAGGGTATTGTCAGTTTTAATTTGTGCAGGTATACCCATGATGGCCATAACTTCTAGCAAATGCAGTTGCCCATTGAAATCCTGAATAGGCATGAATGGTGTGGTGTACATATTTCAATTTTCCAAATTCTGCAAAATGAAACACATCAATCTGTCTCTGCCTCCCAAGTGCTGGGATTAAAGTTGTATGCCACCAATGCCTTTGAATTTTGAAATTCATTAAGAGTCTGCAATCAGTCTTACGGTGATAATTGTACTGAAAAGTGATTTTATTTTTATGTTAATAAATAAGGATGCCTGGGAATCAGAGCTAATAGCAAGCCATTCTACTAAGGCAAATTATTTCTCAGCTTCAGGTGATAATTATCTTGAGCTATTTATGTCCTTGTCACCTTCTAAGATTTTGAACAAATTATTCATTTCATCCTTTTTTACCCCAACAGTAGTTCTTAGATGAGAAATATCTCCAAATAATCTTTGAAAGTCAATAATTCTCTGTACTAGATCTCTCCTAATTTTCACCTTCTGGGGTCTAATTTTTTGTAGCTTTATTTTATATCCTAAATAATTAATAATTAATAATAATAATTCATCTCCTCTTTGTATCTTTTCAGCAGCAATTTGTAATACCCAGCAAGGCAAAATTTTCTTTACTTCTTCAAACATTCTTTCTAAAGTACCTGCATTTGAGTCACCTAGTAAAATATCATCCATATAATGATAAATTATAGATTTAGGAAATTTTTTACGTATCACTTCCAATGGCTGTTGTACAAAATATTGGCACAGAGTTGGGCTATTCAACATTCCCTGTGGGAGGACCCTCGATTGAAATCCTTTAACCAGTTGAGAATTATTATAAGTAGGCACTGTTAAAGCAAATCTTTCTCTGTCTTTTCTTGTAAGGATATTAAAAAGAAACAGTCTTTTAAATCAATAACTATGAGAGGCCATAATTTTGGTAACAGTATGCAAAGGAATTACAGATTGTAGAGAGCCCATTGGCTGAATTACTTTGTTAATTGCTCTAAGGTCTGTTACCATTCTCCATTTACCAGATTTCTTTTTAATAACAAATACAGGAGAATTCCAAGGGCTGGTTGATTTTTCAATATGCTGAGCATTTAACTGTTCTTCTATAAGCTCTTCTAAAGCCTGGAGTTTCTCTGTTGTTAAAGGCCATTGCTGAACCCATACAGGCTTGTCTGTCAACCATTTTAAAGGTAGAGATGTTGGTGTGTTTGGAAGATTATCAGTTGTTGTGCCCTGTTCTTGAATAACATGGATGGCTGGTGACCACTCATTAGAATAATATCTTCTAATATTTCTCTCAGAAACATGTGCTAGTTTATGGTTTGTTTCTGAGATTGGAGGATTGTCAATCTGAGTATTCCATTGTTGTAACAAGTCTCGATCCCACAGGTTCATAGCTGTGTTATCCACATATGGTTTTTATTTTCCTCTCTGTCCTTCTGGACCTATACATTCAAGCCATCTTGTAGTCTGTTTTACTCAAGATAATGTCCCAATTCCTAACAGTTGAATGCTTACTTCCTGAAGAGGCCAAGTTGGATGCCAAATTTCTGGTGCAATTATGATAATGTCCCCAGACAACAAAACACCATTTATGTTTATTGTTAATTTTGGTCTTTGTTCATTAATAGAAGTTTGCCAAAAATTTTCTTTATGTTTTTTCCTGAATTTCCTATTATGTTTCATCATCCTGACTAGCATGATTTATTCCAATAGGCATTTGATTATTTACTTGCTCTGAGTAGGGATTTCCTCTACAACTGCAGGAAAGATTTGAACTGGATTTACTGTGGGGGCTTGCCTGAGGCCCCTCAGGGAGTTTCCCGAAGCCTGAGGAAAAGGATTACCTTGCCTGTCCCTTGGTGATCTGCATTCTTTGGTCCAGTGTTTTCCCTTACCACACCTTCTGCATACTCCATAATGAAGAGACACTCTGTTCCCATTGTTCCTTGAAGAAACATTGTTTCTAGGAATGACCTGTTTACAGTTCCTTTTCAAATGTCCTTGCTTTCCACATCCAAAATACCTAACATTTCTCAAACCTTTTGAAATTGCTTCTCCTACCCACATATCATCATGGTCATGAGCCTCAACATTAACCTTGTCTCTAATCCAATCTTCCAAGGGTACATATCTTGCCTTTAATGGCCTGATTATTATTTTGCATGCTGCATTTGCGTTCTCAGAGTCCAAAGATTCAATTATTATCTGACTAGCCTCTAAATTTGGGACCATTCTCTGTACTGCTGAAGTCAATCTTTGTAAGAAATCTGTGAAAGATTCTTATGGGACCTGCATAACCTTTGTAAATGACTCAGTTTATTTTCTGGTTCCTCAACTCTGTCCCATCCATTCAAGGCTGCTGTTCAACATAGAATAGGGTTTGGACATCATATAAGCACTGTGTTTGTACTGAAGCATATTGGCCTTCTCCAATAAGCTGGTCCTGGCAGACTTGTGTTCCTTTATTCCTCCCTTGTTTTTCTATATTTTTAGTCTCCTCTATGAAACACATTTTCCACTGGAGGTTTTGTTCGCATTCCAGAACAGCCTGTGCCAGCTCCTACCAGTCCTGTAGTAGAATCCTATTATAAGTTGACCAGGAATTTAACATTTGCTTTACAGATGGGGAATGCATGCCATAAGATGCTATTGCCTCCTTAAATTGTTGTAAGTCTAACATTTCAATTGGAATCCAACTATTTTGTCCATTCTCTTCACCAGGTAGCTTCTGTATGGCTACTGAATAAATTAAGGGTGATTGTGTGAAAACAGGCTTTCTTTCTATAACTTTATGATCCAATTTTGAAACAACTTCACTGTTAATGACTTCTGTCTGAATTTGAAATTCTCTAAAATTCATTTTTATAGTTTTAACATGTTTCTCTAAGACTTTTATCCTGGCACTTAAATTGACTATCTTTTTAAATAGTAAAATGAGGATAAGAAAAGTAATAAACTGCATAATTCGATCAATATTAATCTTCTCATATAGTTGTTCCATTGTCAGAGTGCCTAAAATTTCAAACAAAGCCCAATTTTCTTCCAATGTACACATAAAACCCATTTTTAATGTAGAAAAAAATTCTCTTTTAAATAGATATCTTAATTTACTTACAAAGTCTTCATAGAATAGTAGAAATCCAAAGGAATTTCAAAACAGCCACCTGGTGTCCGAGGTATGAATCCAGAGAAAGAGAAAGAGAGAGAGAGAGAGAGAGAGAAAGAGAGAGAGAGAGAGAGAGAGAGAGAGAGCAAGAAAGCTCTGGCTAAAAGCTTAAATCCAGCCACATTTTCCACTTGAGCTGAGTCAAGCCAGGGCTCCGGCTTCCTTAGGCCCTGACTACATGCATTGGCTTTACAGGCAGGGGCCATGTTTGTCAGTGCAGGCCTCAGTTGCTTGTAGCACCTGCTTTAAGCAAGTAGCTCTAGCTCCTGGTCAGTCTGGCCTGAGACCAAGCCAACCTGAGCCTGAGCTAGGGAGCTGGGCCGCCCAGGCCGGAAACCGGTCCTGCTGCCAGGCCGAGCCAAGTGGTTTTTAATGGATTCTTGTCACATTAGGGGCCAAATGTAGATGTACCCAAATGTCTTATTAAATAAGAAATACAGAACCAATGCAAAGAAGAAAGCCAACAGGTCAGAGCTAAGAGATAAAAGCTTACCTTCCTCCTGTGGTGGTCCTATCTCTCTGAAAGAGAGCTACTTTCTGTGTTAAAGTCTTTATATAGACTTTATGTTCTGCCTTCTCATTGGTTGTAAACCCAACCACATGACTGCCTCGTCACTGCCTGTATGTACAGACCTCCAGGTGTTCTATGGATGGTATTGAGATTAAAGGAGTGTGTATCCAATGCTGGCTGTATCCCTGAACACACAGAGACTTACCTAGCTCTGCCTACCAAGTGCTGGGATTAAAGTCATGCACCAACATCGCCAAGCTTTCCAATGGCTTGCTAATAGCTCTGACCCAAGGCAACTTTATTTATTAACATACAAATAACATTTTAGTACAAATAAAATATCACCATACACCATCCCTGAAGTAGCCTTTGCAATCCAAAAAAAGTTACAGTGCCCTTTTCTTCGAAGGCAGCTAAACAGGCAGTGGGCCGATGGCTTCTGAGGTGCAGTGGAACAGCAGCTGAAACAGTGATACTAGAAGCCTAACTAAGCTCACACCTCTCAATAGTAGAATGGCATTTAATAGAGGGATGTGGATAAGAATGGGATGCCAAGATGAATCCACACATACACACAGCCGAGAAGAATGAACTGCTCTCACCAAAGGTGAAGTTGATCTGTTGACCTTGTGTACATCCTAGTTCACAAATGAGTCTCAGATATGCTAAACCTATAGGCTGAAGATGATGCCCCAACACTGTGGAGAAACCTCAGGTGACTGTCCAAGGCAGCTGGCTGTTACTGTCAACTCACATTTTTTTGGAAGCTGCTTGCATGTACTTCCTGTTTTTTTTTTTTTTAGGTAATATTATTTCCTTCTTGTGTCTCTGAGGGAGTTGAAGATTAGTTAGTTATATGTTGAAGATTAGTTAGTTCTAGTTGAATATTAGTTAGGACAGAAAGTGAATTAAGTACATTTTGGACTTACCGAAATAGGATAGAAAATGTAATTATTTTATCTGAATTTGTCAAATACAAATGGACTAGACTTTTTTTAGGTATTTATTACTTGTATATATGATATAAGTAATTGCATTTTTGTATATAGTTTTTTTGATGTTAGTTATAACCTTTTTCCTTTTTTCTTCTTATTAAAATAGAAAAGGGGAAATATGGTGATATTTTAATTGTGCTGAAATGTGATATTATTTGTATGTTAATAAATAAAGTTGCCTGGGGGTCAGAGATAATAGAAATCCATAGGAGGAGAAACTGAGCAGTAGTGGTGCATGCCTTTAATCACAGCTCCTGGGAGGTAGAGCTTGGCAGATCTCTGTGTGTTAAAGAATACAACCTGCATGGAGACAAGTGCCTTTAATCTCAATACCAACCATAGAAGACCTGGAGATTTGTACAGACAGGCAGTGAGGAGGTCATGAGGAGGTCATGTGGTCAGGTTTACAACCAATGAGAAGGATGAAGAGAAAGTCTATAAAAAAACGAACAGACAGGTCCTGAAGAGGACCACAGCAACAGTGAAAGGTAAGGTTATTAGCTCTGACCTCTTGGGCTTTCATCTCTGCATTGGCTCTGAGTTTCTTATTTAACAAGACCATTCATCTATACAATCTCTCTTAATTTGCACCTTTTGAGGTCTAATTCTTTAGACCTATTTTATATCCTAAATAATTAATAGAATGTCTTCTTTGTGACTATTCAGGAGCAATTTGTAATTCCCAGCAAGGCAAAATTTTCTTCATTTCTTTTTTTTTGGGGGGGGATTTCGAGACAGGGTTTCTCTGTGTAGCTTTGCGCCTTTCCTGGAATTTGCTTTGGAGACCAGGCTGGCCTCGAACTCACAGAGATCTGCCTGCCTCTGCCTCCTGAGTGCTGGGATTAAAGGCGTGAACCAACACTGCCCAGCTAATTTTCTTCAATTCTTCAAACATCCTTTCTATGGTATCTGCATTTGAATCAGCTAGTAAAATATCATCCATGGAATAATAAAGTATAAATTTAGGAAATTGTTGGCATATTATTTCTAATGGGTATTGAACAGAATATTGGCACAGGGCTGAGCTAGTAGACATTACTTCTGGAAGAGCCCTCCATTGATATCTCTTAACTGGCTGAGAATTACAAGTGGGCACGCTGAAGGTAAATCTTTCTCTGTCTTTTTCTTTTAAGGGTATCGAGAAGTAACAGCCTTTTAAATCAGTAACTATAAGAGGCCATCCTTTACGTAACACAATAGGCAAAGGAATTCCAGATTGTAGAGAGCCCATTGGCTGAATTACCTTCCTAATTGTTCTTAGGTCTGCTACAGTCTCCAATTACCAAATTTCGTTTTAATAACAAATACAGGAGAATTCCAAGGGCTGGTTGATTCCTTAATATGCTGAGCATGTAACTGCTCTTGTATAGCTGTTCAAAAGACTACTGTAGTTTCTCTGTTGTTAAATGCCATTACTGAACACATACAAGCTTGTCTGTTAATCATTTTAACAATAGAGCTGTCTTTGAAAGATCAGAAGATATTGTGTTCTGTTCTTCTTCAATCTGAAATCTTGGTGACTGTTTTTTATAATGCTAAATGCTATAATTCTAACATTTTTTTCAGAAACGTGTGGTAGTTTGTGGTTCATTTCTGAGGTTGGAGGAATGTTAATCTGTGTATTCCATTGTTATAATAGATCACAGGCCCATAAATTCATAGCTATATTAGTCACATATGGCTTTAATTTTCCTCTATGTCCCTCTGGCCCTATACATTCAAGACATCTTGTGTTCTGTTTCACTTGAGATAATGTTCTAATCCCTAAAACTGAACATTTTCCTCCTAAAAAGGCCAATTTGGATGCCAGGATTCTGGTGCAATTATGTTTACATCTACACCTGTGTCTACGAGACCTTAAATTAGTATGTCATTTATTTGTATTTTTTTAAGATTTATTTGTTTATTATATGTACAGTGTTCTGCCTGCTTGCATGCCAACAGGCCAGAAGAGAGAACCAGATCTCATAACAGATGGTTGTGAGCCACCATGTGGTTGCTGGGAATTGAACTCAGAACCTTTGGAAGAGCTTCCAATGCTCTTAACCTCTGAGCCATCTCTCCAGCCCCTTATTTGTATTTTTAATTTTGGTCTTTGTTCATTTATAAAAGTTTGCCCAAAAATTAGCTTTATGGTTTCTCTTGGATTTTTTGTTCTCTCTGCTATCACTGTCTATCAACCCAAGCAGGGTGGATATTTACAATGGGCATTTGGTTATTTAGTTGCTCTAAGAAGAAGTTTCTTCTATGATGACAGCAAAGGGTTGACTAAATTTGTCTTGGGAGCCTGTGAGAAGCCCCTAAAGGAGTTTACCAATGGCAAAGGCAAAGAATTACCTTGTCTGTCCCTTGTTGATCTACATTCATTAGTTCAATGTTTGCATTTACAACATCATCTGCATAATCCAGGAGGGTGGGGCAGTCTGTTGCCATTGTCCTTGCAAAAAACATTATTTCTAGGAACACCCTGGTTACAGTCCCTTTTTAGGCAATTTTGTGTACTACAATTAAAGTGTCTGAGATTGTTATTTCTATTCAAACCTCTGGAAATTACCACTCCTATCAAAATGTCATCATGGTCATGGTTTCAATATTAATTGCATATTTGATCAATTCCTCCACAAGTGTTGATCTTGCCTTTAACAGCCTAATTACCTTTTGACATTATTAATTAGCATTTCAAAAGCCAGAGATTCAATTATTATCTGTCTACCTTCTGAATTTGGTATCATTCTGTTACTGCTGAACAAACCCTTTGGTAAGAAATCAGTGAAAGTTTCTTTTGGGCCTTGTTTAACTTTTGTTAATCACTCAACTTTCTTTGCTCATTCTTCAGTTCTGTCTCAAGCATTCAATGCTATCATTTGACATAAAATTAGGGTGTGGTCATCATATATAAAGATTGTCTTTGTATATCAGCAAAATCACCTTCTCCAAGTTGATCTTGGGAAATTTCCATTCCTCTAGCCCTACATCAATGTTGTATACTTTTCACCTCTTCTTTCTACCAGGTTCTCCATTGTAACTATGTACCAGCTGCTAGGTCAGCTCTAATCAAATTTTGCCAGTCTTGAGGAATAATTCTATCACAAGTTGACCATGAGTTTAACACCTGCTTTGCAAATGGAGAATGCATACCATATGAGACTATAGCTTCTTTAAATCTCCTCAAATCTAACATTTTCACAAGAATACAGTCATCTCATACACAGCCTAGAAAACTTGTCAGTCCCAGTAAAATTACCAGATTGATTAAGCTTGGCTGTTTGAAAACCTTAAACTCTTTCTCTGTAACCATATAATTCAATACAAAGATATGTTCACCTTTAAATGATTCTGTCTGGATCTGAACTTCTCTATGATATGTTTTAACAAGTTTTTTCTAAAACTTTTATTTTGAAACTCAAATTAACCAACCTTTTAAATGATAAAAATAAAATGACCAAACAAATAGTATTCATAATTGACATTATGTAAATCCCATCAACATTAACTATCCTCTCATTTAATTGTTCCATTTTTCAGAACACCCAATGTGTTATTAAAGAGAGGACAAATTCCCTCCATTGTAAAAAAAATGTTAAAAAAAACTCCCTTTTAACTAATTTCTCCCTTTAAGAAATTTTACTCAACTCACAAAATTTACTGATAATGGTGATATATTGTATCCCCCAATATACTGTGCACCCTAGTAAACTTATCTGAGGAGCAGAGACAGTCAGCTACTAGATTAGACATAGAGGACAGATAGTGTTGGCTCACACCCTTAATCCTATCACTCAGAAGACAGAGATACATCTCTGTGAGTTCAAGGCCACACTGGAAACAGAGCCAGACAGTGGTGGCATTCCTTTAATCTCTGCACTTGAGTTCTCATGTTTTTGCTTTGGAATCACACATATCATTAATCCTAGGAGGTGATGGCAGGAAGCAGAAAGGTATGTAAGGTGTGAGGACTAGGAACTAGAGGTTTTGGGCAGTTCAACTGAGACATTTTTGGGTGAGGACTTGGAGGATTTGAGGAACTCACTTTGGCTGAGAATTTCCTAGAGGTGAGAATGTGGCTGCCTTCTTTCTGCTTCTTGGATCTCTCAGTTTTAATCACAACATCTGGATCCATTTTATTTTAATTAATAAGACCTTTTAAGATTCATCTTACAGTCAACAATGATGATTAAGATGTGAGGCTGATTTCTCTGCATAGAACAATAGAAGCCCAAGAAGGCTTCAAGACAACTACTTAGTGTGGTATCAGCCCAAGATGGGGATCCATAGAGAGCTCACAATCTACCAGGAAAGAAGACATGAAAAATCCAGCCATCTGGATCCAGTTAATTAGGGACTCTGGTCTACATGGGATGGATAATACATTCCCATACAGCTAAGACTTGAGCCAGGGCCTGTAAGGACACAGGCAACTGTTTTTTTTTTTGATATGCCACAAATGTTGGGGTGCCAGATATAAGACCATTGCTAAATTTTCTTATTGATTAAAAAAAACATGAAGCCAGATTTAGGTTAAAATCTGAAAGATTAGAGAAACAGAAAGAAGCCAGCCATGTTCTAACCACTAAGAAAACCTCAACCCAAGAGAGAGCTACTTCCTATATACTCATGCCTATGTACTCTTCTGAACCCTGCCATCTTACTTCCTCTCTCCACCCAGCTACATCACTTCCTCTTTCTGTCTAGCTCTATCAATTCCTGTCTCACTGTACATACCTTCAGACCTCTATTGTTGACTAGTGCTGAGATTAAAGGTGTGTGACACCACACCTGTCTCTGTTCCCAATGTGCCTTGAATTCACAGAGATCCAGATGGATCTGTGCCTCCCAAATGCTAGGATTAAATATGTGTTCTGCTACTGCCTGACCTCTATGTTTAATACAGTGGCTGGCTTTTTCTGTGATCCCCAGATAAGCCTTTATTGGGGTACACAAATAAAATATCAACACAGATATCAGCACTGGCCAAGACAACTCCACGACCCCAGTTATAGCACAGTTCTCAGACACCAACATAGGCACATGAGGAAGTCTATACCCTGGGCATCTATTTGGCCTTTGGTGGCCCCATGGGCCATGGACACAATGAAATGTTTCTTAATGATATTCTGCTATACATATAGATCAGAGCCAAGACCAATTATTGTCAGAGAAGCTTATCCAGCAACTGATGGGAGCAGATCCACAACCCAACATTGGGCAGAACTAGGGAGACCCTGCAGAAGTGGAAGAAGAGGAAGAAGGTCTGTAGGAGTCAGACGGGTGAAGGACACAAGGAGAATGTGGCCCATAGAATCAACTAAGCAGGGCTCATAGGGGCTCACAGACACTGAAGCAGTAATCATGGAGCATGTATGGGTCTGAAGTAGGTCCTCTACATATATTATGGTTGTGTAGCTTAGTGTTCTTGTGGGTCTGTAAATAGTGATAGTGGGGGTGGAGTCATCTCTGACTCTTCTCCCTGCTCATGGGACCCTTTTCCTCCTGCTGTGTTGCCTCACCCAGTCTTGATATGAGGGTTTGAGCCTTGTATTATAGTAACATGCTATGTCATTTTTGGTTGATATTCCTGGGAGGCCTGCTATTCTCTGAAGGGGAACAAAGGAGGAGTGGATCTGGGAGAGAGGGTGTTGCAGGATATTTGATCACACTAGAAGATGTGCCATTGTTTTAACTCATCTGCATGAGGCACCTTCTAATTGGTTTGACAAGAGCTGAATAGTTAATATCTAGGCAGAAGATGATAGGTGGGACTTCCAGGCATGGATAGGACCCCTGAAAAATAATCTGATAAAGGGGACTTACCAGTCAGATATGGAGGATACCTGATGTACAGTATGGAGAGGTGGCATGTGGCCATGTGGCAGAACACAAATTAATATGGGTTAATTTAAGTTTTAAGTGCTAGTTGGGAACAAGCCTAAGCTAAGGCCAAGCTTTCATATCTAATAAAATGTCTCCATGTCATTATTCAGTAACTGGCAATCCAAAGAAAGACTCAAAACAGAGAGGAAGTGGAGGGGGGTGCTGGGAGCAGTGGAGGGATGAAAAATTATGATCTGGATGTATTGTATGAGAAGAGAATGAATTAAAAGAATAGACCTTGTATAAACACACACACACACACACACACACACACACACACACACACACACACACACACACACACAAGAATCAGTATGCATCTGAATGAATCCTTCAGATCATGAAATCTCTTGTAATTATATGAGTTTTCCATGTCTAAACTGTCAAATGTGTTCAAGGGAGATTGGTTTTTTAAGAAGATTTATTGTGATAAAGTAGAAAATGAAATCAATATAAATTTATGACTAAGAAATTTTGTTTTTCCTGTAAAAGATTAATTAACATGTTTGATCTATGTAACACAATTATAAAATATAATTTTTGTAGATAATGGAGCACATAAAATAATATATTCTTTTTTTCAAAACAATTCATTGCATCATATTTGGTACTTTATGTTTGACAACAAAAAAAGAAATTACATTTGTACTGCAGGAAAAAGAAGCTGGTCTGTTATTGAAAAAAAAATCTTGGGCCCTTTAGAAATTACAAAGTCTTGGGCTTGCCTGAAACAACTGAGCAAGAAATATATTCTTAGAAATGAAGGGCTTCAAGTATTACAAACCTGTGACACTGTGGCAAAATTCCAGAGGTATCTAAACTGCAGCACTTTTTTCTGCATATCGTGAACAAGGCCTGCTGAGGTTTTTAACTATTAGTCTCTTGATCAGTCATAGAATGGTAGTCAGGAGTTCTGGTCTTTAACTTCAAGCCATGGTAGATTTTCTTTTTTTCACTCTTGGGTGAAAATTTCATGCTTGCTAATTAGTTGGTGCCACATCACAGTGCAGTTGGTTCTTGCATTACAGTTTTAACAAGTTTGGCCAAAACAATGCTAAAGGCTTGCATTGTTATTTTAGTTCTTCAAGTTTTAGTTAAAAATTGAGATTGTTCCAACTGGTTCCTTCGGTTAAAAACTGTGGTACAAGAACACCAAACTGATCATGTACAGCAAATTTTGGAAACACAACACGTGTACTGAACACCTTCTAGGTTTCATATAATCTGCTTAGTAGCTATGCGTCCCAGGCTCTACAATGTCAAGCATCTGTTGTAGATGGCTCTGTACATAGTGATTCACATTGCATACTTCCTATGGTCATGAATCAACCCCGCAACAAAATCAGTCAGATGCTAAAGTCCCAACAACTCTTTGTGCTCAGTGAAAGAATCCAGTGCTAAAACAGCATTTATGCTGTCTGAGATATAGTAAAATCTCACAAGACAAATTTAAAGTAATATTTCTGCCACACACCTGCTATGTTAGCTGTAATAGTCTCTAGATTTTATATAAATTAGTTTAAAAACATGGGCAGGGAAGATAGGAGTAGGATATGGAATTTTTTAAACCCTTCAATTTTAGCAGCTTTTAATTTTTTCGAAACTGAACTATATCCTATAATGTTAGATATTTTATATATAGATTTCAGCAGGATAAAAAACGTAAAAGACTATTTGAAGGCAAGAACATTTACTCCTCTCATTCTGTGTAAGTTAGAGCAATGCAGCAGGTGTGTGACAAAAATATTATATACTAATATGGTCCAAAGTCATTCCATTTGCTTGTTTAATGATGTTCAAATTTCATTGGCCAGTACTTCAGTTTCTGCAGAGCTATCTCTATTAATTGTTATCTTCATATCCTCTTCATATCCTGGGGGCATGAAAGCCAAAGCATAAGGGAAAAGCTTATGACAATTTGCTCTATAAGTTTCAGCAGCGTCTTTACAGTCTCTTAGGCTACCATCACACAAGGCTTCCAACACCTCCATGCAGGTTTGAAGGTTTCTGTTGGTGAGGGACCCATCAAGTGTTGTTGCCAGCTCTACTGCTCATTTCTGACTAGAGGACTCTAAATAATACACCATTTTGGCAGCTGATAATCTCTGTGGCACTGAATCCCAATTCCTTTTCAGAAAAGTTTCATTAAAATTCTTTTGTTTTGTTGCTCCAAAAACACAATTCATTTCTTATACTAATACTGTTCTATCTGTTTCAGGTTAGTCTTTACTTTCACACCCAGAATTAAAGAGTCGAATCATGCATTCATGAAGCCAGGGATGACTAGAATCAATAGCAAATGCCGGCTTTACTGATTGTAGCATCAAAAGAAACTTTTCTTTCCTAAAGTAAATCTCAAAGCAAAAAGATGAGTTTCTATCTTGTTCTTCACCAAACTCTTCAACGGTGTTAAAAACTTAATAGCTTCTTCCAATGGAGTTTCAACCTTGGCCAATTCCTCTGGGATAAGTTCTTCTTTGGGGCCTCCAATACCATCATCATCATCATCTATTTTCTTTTTCTGATTTCTCTGCTGCTTTTCTTTTTCTGCATTTTTTTCTCTTCTTCTAGCTGGGCTTTCTTTTGAGCTCTTCTTTGTTTATTACGTAGTTTCTTTAACTCTTTGTCAGACATATTTGCTGTATCAGCTTTGTGTCCTTTATTCTCATCTGTAAGAGGGTTGTAATGAAGCTTCAAATAGATCTCAATAGCAATTCTTTCTGCTTTGAAGTAAAATGGATGCTGCCGAAGAACATCTTCTAGTTTTAATAAGTCCACATATGATCTAAGGGTAAACTTCAGCCTCTTTAATCAGATTGGCTTTTAACATGTGTTTTGCACACTTGGAATTAATAAATCTGTCTGCTGTGTCCAGGGCCTGGGCTTCATCCATCCACCTGGCAGCTTCTTTAATATTCCCAGCATACTTATAGATTTTAGCTTTTTTATATTTTATTTTACAATACTATTCAGTTCTACATAATAGCCACAGATTCCATTGTTCTCTCCCTTCCTGCCCCTTCTATGTCCCCCCAGTCCACCCTCCCATTCCCACCTACTCCAGAACAAGGTCTCCCCCGAGGACTGAGATCGACCTGATAGACACAGTTCAGGCAGGTCCAGTCCCCTCCTCCCAGATTGAGCCAAGTGTCCCTGCATAAGTCCTAGGTTTCAATCAGCCAACTCATACAATGAACCGAGGACCTGGTACCACTGCCTAGATGCCTCCCAAGTAGATCAAGCCAATCAACTGTCTCACCTATTCAGAAGGCCTGATCCAGTTGGGGGCCCCTCAGCTTTGGTTCATAGTTCATGTGTTTCCATTCATTTGGTTATTTGTCCCTGTGCTTTATTCAACCTTGGTTTCAACAATTCTCGCTCATATAAACCCTCTTCTTTCTCACTAATTAGACTCCCAGCACTCCACCTGGGGCCTAGCCGTGGATGTCTGCAACCAGATTCCTCATTCTTTGGATGAGGTTTATGGCACAACCATTAGGGTATTTGGCCATCCCATCACCAGAGTAGGTCAGTCCCGGGTGTCTCTTGACCATTGCCAGCAGTCTTTTGTGGGGGTATGTTTGTGGATTTCTGAGGGCCTCTTTAGCTCTTTGTTTATTCCTTTTCTCATGTGGTCTTCATTTACCATGGTCTCCTACTCCTTGTTCACCCTCTCTTTTCTTGATCCAGCTAGGATCTCCTGCTCTCTTTCCCTCAACCCTCGCCATTCATTGCTCCCACTCATGTCCAGGCTGTTCATGTAGATCTCATCCATTTCTCCGTGTGTTTCTTGGGGTCCTGTTTTCCAGGTAGCCTGCCTGGTGATGTGAGTAGCAGTCCAGTCATCCTTGTTCCACATCTAGCATCCTCCTAAGAGTGAGTACATACCATATTTGTCTTTCTGATTCTGGGTTACCTCACTCAGGATGATTTTTTCTAGACCCATCCATTTGCCTGCAAACCTCATGATGTCATTGTTTCTCTCTGCTGAGTACTATTCCATTGTGTATATGTGCCACAATATATTTATCCATTCTTCAGTTGAAGGGCATCTAGGTTGTTTCCAGGTTTTGGCTATTACAAACAATGCTGATATGAACATAGCTGAGCAAGTGCTCTTGTGGTATGATTGAGCATTTCTTGCGTATATGCCCAAGAGTGGTACAGCTGGATCTTGGGGGAGATTGATTCCCAATTTTCTAAGAAAGCGCCATATTGATTTCCAAAGTGGTTGTACAAGCTTCCATTCCCACCAGCAGTGGAGGAAGTTTCCCCTAGTTCCATATCCTCTCCAGAATAAAGTGTCTTCAGTGTTTTTGATCTTAGCCATTCTGACAGGCATAAGGTGGTATCTCAGAGTTGTTTTGATTTGCATTTCCCTGATGATTAGGAATGTTGAGCAATTCCTTAAATGTCTTTCAGCCATTTGAGTTTCCTCTGTTGAGAATTCTCTGTTTAGTTCTAAAGCCCATTTCTCAATTGGACTCTTGGTCGTTTTGATGTCTAATTTCTTGAGTTCCTTATATATTCTGGATATCAGTCCTCTGTCAGATGTGGGGTTGGTGAAGATCTTTTCCCATTCTGTAGGCTGTCGCTTTGCCTTGTTGACCTTATCCTTTGCTCTACAAAAGCTTCTCAGTTTCAAGAGGTACCATTGATTGATTGTTTCTCTCAGTGTCTGTGCTACTGGTGTTATATTTAGGAAGTGATCTCCTATGCCATTGCGTTCAAGACTCCTTCCTACTTTCTCTTCTAGCAGGTTCAAAGCAGCTAGATTTATGTTGAGGTCCTTGATCCACTTGGACTTAAGCTTTGTGCACAGTGACAGATATGGATCTATTTGCAGCCTTCTACACGTTGATATCCAGTGATGCCAGCACCATTTGTTGAAGATGCTTTCTTTTTTCCATTGTACACTTTTGGCTTCTTTGTCAAAAATTATATGTTCATAGGTGTGTGGGTTAATGTCAGGGTCTTCAATTTGATTCCATTGGTCCACGTGTCAGTTTTTATGCCAATACCAAGCTGTTTTTATTACTGTAGCTCTATAGTAGAGCTTGAAGTCAGGGATTGTGATGCCTTCAGAGGTTGTTTTATTGTACAGGATTCTTTTGGCTATCCTGGGTTTTTTGTTTTTCCATATGAAGTTTAGTATTATTCTTTCCAGGTCTGTGAAGAATTGTGTTGGTATTTTGATGGGGATTCCATTGAATCTGTAGATTGCTTTTGGTAAGATTGCCATTTTTACTATGTTAACCTTGCCTATCCATGAACATGGAAGATCTTTCCATTTTCGGACATCTCCTTCAATTTCTTTTTCCAGGGACTTAACGTTCTTGTCATATAGGTCCTTCACTTGCTTGGTTAGTGTTACCTCAAGGTATTTTATGTCATTTGTGGCTATTGTAAAAGGGGATGTATCTCTAATTGCCTTCTCAGCTTCTTTGTCCATTGTATATAGGAGGGTTACTGATTTGTTGAGTTGATCTTGTATCCTGCTATGTTGCTGAAGGTGTTTATAAGTTTTATCAGTTCCTGAGTGGAATCTTTGGGGTCACTCAAGTATACTGTCATGTCATCTGCAAATAGGGAAAGCTTGACTTCTTCCTTTCCAATTTGTATCCCCTTAATCTCCTTATGTTGTCTTATTGCTCTGGCTAGAACTTCAAATACTATATTGAATAAGTATGGGGAGAGTGGACAGCCTTGCCTGGTTCCTGATTTTAGTGGAATTGCTTTGAGTTTCTCTCCATTTACTTTGATGTTGGCTGTTGGCTTGCTGTAAATTGCCTTTATTATGATTAGTTGTGTTCCCTGTATTCCTGATCACTCCAAGACTTTTATCATGAAGGGGTGTTGGATTTTGTCAAATGCCTTTTCTGTATCTACTGAGATGATTATTTTTTTTTCTTTGAGTTTGTTTATATGGTGTATTACATTGATGGACTTTCATATGTTGAACCACCCTTGCATCCCTGGGATGAAGCCTACTTGATCATGGTGGATAATTGTTCTGATGTGTTCTTGGAGTCTGTTTGCCAGTATTTTATTGAGTATTTTTGCATCAATGTTCATGAGAGAGATGGGTCGGTAGTTCTCTTTCTTTGTTGCATCCTTGTTTGGTTTAGGAATCAGGGTAATTGTAGCCTCATAGAAGGAGTTTGGTAATGTTCCTTCTGTTTCTATTATGTGGAACAATTTAGAGAGTATTGGTATTAACTCTTCTTTGAAGATCTCTTAGAATTTTGTCCTGAAACCATCTGGTCCTGGCCTTTTTTTGGTTGGGAGAATTTAATGACTCTTTCTATTTCCTTAGGGGTTATTGGACTATTTAAATAGTTTATCTTGTCTTGATTTAACTTTGGTATGTGGTAACTATCCAGAAAAATGTCCATTTCTTTTAGGTTTTCCACTTTTGTAGAGTAGAGGTTTTTGAAATATGACCTTATAATTCTCTGGATTTCCTCAATGTCTGTTGTTATATCCCCATTTTCATTTCTGATTTTGTTGATTTGGATTCTCTCTCTGTGTCTTTTGGTTAGTTTGGATAAGGGCTTGTCTATCTTCTTGATTTTCTCAAAGAACAAACACTTTGCTTCATTAATTTTTTGTATTATTGTCTTAGTTTCTAATTTATTAATTTCACCTCTCACTTTGATAATTTCCTGGCGTCTATTCTTCCTGGGAGACTTTGTTTCTTCTTGTTCTAGAGCTTTCAGGTGTGCTGTTAAGTCACTAGTATGGGATTTCTCGAACTTCTTTATGTAGGCATTTATTACAATGAATTTCCCTATTAGCACTGCTTTCATAGTGTCCCATAAGTTTGGGTATGTGGTGTCTTCATTTTCATTGATCTCTAGGAAGTCTTTAATTTCTTTCTTTATTTCTTCCTTAACCCATTGGTGATTCAGTTGAGCATTATTCAGTTTCCATGAGATTGTAGGTTTTCTGTAGTTTTTGTTGTTGTTGAAATCTAACTTTAAACCATGGTGGTCTGATAGAACACAGGAGCTCATTCCAATTGTTTTGTATCTGTTGAGATTTGCTTTGTGGCCAAATATGTGGTCGATTTTAGAGAAAGTTCCATGGGGTGCTGAGAAGAATGTATATTCTTTCTTGTTAGGATGGAATGTTCTGTAGATATCTGTTAGGTCCAATTGGGTCATGACATCAGTTAAGTCCTTTATTTCTCTGTTAAGTCTCAATTTGGGAGATCTGTCCTGTGGTGAAAGTGGGGTGTTGAGATCTCCCACTGTTAATGTGTGGGGATTTATATGTGGTTTAAGCTTTAGTAATGTTTCTTTTACATATTTGGGTGCCCTTTGTGTTTGGGGCATAAATGTTCAGAATTGAAACTTCATCCTGGTGGATCTTTCCTGTGATGAGGATGTAATGCCCTTCCTGATCTCTTTTGATTGATATTAGTTTGAAGTCTATTTTGTTGGATATCAGGATGGCTATACCCGCTTGTTTCTTAAGACCATTTGATTTGAAAGTCTTTTTCTAGCCTTTTATTCTTAGGTAGTGTCTGTCTTTGAATTTGAGATGTGTTTCTTGTATGCAGCAGAAAGATGGGTCCTGCTTTTGTATCCATTCTGTAAGCCTATGTCTTTTTATAGATGAATTAATTCCGTTGATATTCAGGGATATTAACCACCAGTAATTGTTCATCCCTGTTATTTTTGGTGGTAGTGTGTATGTGCTCTTCTTTGGGGATTACTGTTGTGTCTTTATCTATTGCCTGTGTTTTTGAGTGTCTTTCTGACTTCCTTTGTTTCGAATTTTCCTACTATTGCTTTCTGTAGGGCTGGGTTTGTGGATAGGTATTGTTTAAATCTGGCTTTGTCTTGGAATGTCTTGTTCCTTCAGTCTATGGAGATTGAAAATTTTGCTGGGTATGTTATTCTGGGCTGACATCCATAGTCTCTTAGTGTCTGCATTATATCTGTCTAGGTCCTTCTGGCTTTCAAAGTCTCCATTGAGAAATCGGGTGTTATTCTGATGGGTTTATCTTTATAGATCACTTGGACTTTTTCCTTTGCTGCTCTTAATATCCTTTCTTTATTCTGTACATTTAATTGTTTAATTATTATGTGTTGAGGGGACTTTTTTGGGGGTCTATTCTGTTTGGTGTTCTATAGGCTTCTTGTATCTTCATAGGCATTTCCTTCTTTAAGTTGGGAAAGTTTTCTTCTAAAATTTTGTTGAATATATTTTCTGTGCCTTTGAGTTGGTATTCTTCACCTTCTTCTATCCCTATAATTTGTAGGTTTGGTCTTTTCATGGTGTCCCAAATTTCTTGGACATTTTGGTTCATGACTTTGTTGGCTTTAGTGTTTCCTTCGACTGATGAAACTATTACTTCTACTGTATCTTCAGTGCCAGAGATCCTCTCTTCCATCTCTTGCATTCTGTTGGTTATACTTGCATCTGAAGTTCCCGATCTTTTACTCAGGTTTTCTATTTCCAGCATTCCCTCTGTTTGTGTCTTCTTTATTTTTTCAATTTCTCTTTTCAGGTCTTGGACTGTTTCCTTCATTTGTTTCATTGCTTTTTCATGATTTTCTTTTAGTACTTTATTGCTTTCTTCCAGGACTTTATTGTTTTCTTCTAGGACTTTATTGTTTTCTTCTAATTTGTTTGCCCTTTCCTCTAGTTGTTTACAGCCTTCTTCGCATTTTTTTTCTTTTCCTCTACACAAGCCTCTTGTAATCTCCCTCATACAGTATGTATGAAATCAAACTGGTCTTCGGTGATTTCTATAAAATATCTCTCAATTTAGTGACACTTTTTAAGTGCTTCACCGAATCTGTTCATGGCTCTGTATGCCTGGGCACACTCTGTCTGGAACCACATGCACTGCATTTCATTCAGGTTCTCCACTGCTGATGTTCCTTCACTTGTAAACTTCATGATGTTACTCATAAGGCTATTTTCTTCTGCTTCTTCCAATTTTTGATGTTCAGGTCTAGATGTTGGAGGTGGGCTAGGTTCTGGTGATGCTCTATTGCTCTTCATTTTGTTGTATGTACTTCTGCCTTTATGTCTGCCCATCTCCTTGTGGTTCCTTCTTGGTCTTATCAGTGTCCTTGGTTCAGAAAGAGCTGACAGATTCAGGAAGTCTCTCTTTCTTTTCCAGATGGGAGTTCTCTTGTACAAATGGGAACTTGGGGCATGATGGAAGCTCTTATCTGGACTGGAAGTCTCTTGTCCAGAAGGGAAGTCAGGGGCAGGAAGGGAGCTGAGTTGGGGTCTGGTCTCTAAGTCTCAGGAATTGGCTGGGGTCTTGGGCAGATGGTAATGGAGGCAGGGCATGGAGATAGCAGGGGCTGCCGGGGGGCTTGGAAAAGGGAGTCCCTCCTGGTGGGGCTAGAAGGCGACCTGCCTGGTGGCCAGAACCTGGGGCCAAGTTGGGCAGGTCTTCCTGGAGTGGTTGGTGCCCAGGGATGGGGTTCGGGTTGGGCCCAGATACTCACCTCTGGTCCAGAAGGGAAGTCGGGGGCAGGATGGGAGCTGGGGGCCAGTCTCTAAGTCTCAGGAAGTGGCTGGGGTCTTGGGCAGATGAGTGTGTGTGCAGGGCTTGGAGATTGCAGGGGATGCCGGGGGGCTTGGAAAAGGGGATCCCTCCTGGTGGGGCTAGAAGCGGACCTGCCCGGTGGCCAGAACCTGGGGCCAAGTTGGGCAGGTCTTCCCAGAGTGGCTGGTACCCAGGGATGGGGTCCAGATTGGGCCCTGATACTCACCTCTGGTGTAGAAGGGAACGAAGGAAACTTTTTAAGACCTGAAAATGGAAAGAGAAACAATAAAGAAAAAACTTTTGGAGGGAATTATGGAAATCGAAAATCTGGGTAAGTGGACAGGAAGTACAAATGCAAGCATCACCAACAGAATTCAAGAGATGTAAGAGAGAATTTCAAGTGTTAAAGATACAATAGAAGATACAGATACATTGGTCAAAGGAAATGTTAATTCTAGAAATTCCTTAATACAAAACTTCCAGGAAATATGGGAATCTATGAAAATACCAAGCTAAGAATACTAAGAATAGAAGGAGAATACCAGATTAAATGGTCAGAAAATAAATTCAATAAATTCATAGTAGAATAATTTCCTAACCCAAAAAAGGACATGTCTATACAGGTACAAGAAGCTACCAGAGCACCAGAGAGATTGGACCAGGAAAAAATTTCCCAAAGCCACTTAATAATCAAAACACTGAACATACAGAACAATGTTCTAATACAACTAATATAAGCTGAAAAGGAAAAAAAATGTATTACATAAAGGCAGTGAGGTAACTCAGACTCAAAAGTCAAACGTGGTATGTACTCACTTATAAGTGGTTACTAAATGTGTGAGAAGCGATGGCCAGATTGCAACAAAACCTATTTAGAAGAGACAGTGAAGTATTCTTTTTACTCATTAAATGAAAAATACAACAACAGGGTATTTCAATGCTAATCTTGTACACATCAAATACAGGAGTCCCCAGCTTTACTAATGAAATAGTCTTAGATCTAAAGCACAGACCAATCCCAGCACAGAGATGGTGGGTCATTTTAATACCCCACTTTCAGCAACAGACAGGTAACATTAAAAAAAAGTAAATAGAGAAATTCTGAAGATAAATGACATCCTAAGTCAGTTTTACATCTATATTTTACACACCCCATGCACTTGTAAACCTCTAGATAGAAGACATATTTACAGAAATTATTCTTTGTCCACTATGCACACAGAAGCCTTAAATAACCCATCAACATGAAACAATACTTTCAAAATATCCTCAAAATATGAGCATTCTGTCTCAGAAACCTTTTATTTTCTAACAACCAATAGAATATGAAGCTCAAAATTGTGAGCAGACAATTTAAATACAAAATATATCAGTTTAAAAGTTTTTTTTTTTACATGTACAGAGCCGGATGATGTCAAGAGGAACTCCCTTATATTTATATGCACTAAGTACAAAACATTGCAAAACTAAATGGGATGATGGTTCTCCATCTCATTGTGAGAACACAGGCTTAGAGCTTGGCATTTTGTTCTCCTTGGAATCAAGGTTCAAAAACACTGTGGACAACTCAAGAGGGGTATATATCTTTCCCAAATATTATTACATATGAATTTTTTCACTAAAACGTATTTACAAACTATGTTGTTTTAATAGTTCTAAAAAAGTAAAAGCATGTAAAAAGATATTTCTCAAAGAGTACTCAATATATGTATTTGCATGTTCCAGAATTTCTATGTAGACCATGTTTGCCTTGAAAACATAGGTTCACCTGCCTGTGCCTCACAAATGCTCAGATTATTGGCATGCACCACCATGATACCCAGTAAGATGCTTGGTTCTAATAAAACATGGCTTGTTACAAAATGGATAATTAATATGATTAAAATTGAAAATAAAGACATGTTAATTTCCATAGCTTAATCACTGCACATATTTATATGTGATGAATTATCATCCTCTATCCCCGAGATACCGATGTCATGATGATAAATGAACATATATAAATATTACTTATAACTATGACAATGCAAAACTTAAAGAAAATAGCTTCAGAGTGAAGTGTGAAAGCTTTGCGATTTCTGAAAAATAGTTTTGCAAACTGATAAATATACATTGTACAACTAAAAGTTTTTGTTATTTTACACCTTCAGTGTGACATAATATAAATATTAAAATAATACCTTGTAAAAATTGTTTCAAACAGCCAGTGAGCAGATATTTATATCTTTCAATTACTAAAAAGTATAAATTGAGATATATCCCCAGTAAAATAGAATAAAAATCTTAAAATCTGAGTTTTCATATTCTTCTAATACCTAAATTGTTTCAAGTTATTAATATACAATGCACAGATAATTGAGACAATGCAACTTGAATATACTAAGTCAGCCATATTTTTAAGTTAGTGTTAAGGAAAAGCACTCTAACACAGTGGGAAACTGTCATTACTACTTTGCAGGGAAATTAATTACCGTGCATAAAGATTCTATTAGTGTACATCAACATGTGCTTATGCAGATTAATCTGCTTTAATCTGATGGTAGACATATATTGTACCTATTAGACATTATTCACTACCTATCATCTATTCATTTACTATCTTCTTAATTTTGACTAGAAAGTAAAATCCAATTAGAAAATACCAAATACAGGCCAATTCCAAAGGGCTGGTTGATCCTTCAATATGCAGAGCATTTAACTGTTCTTCTACCAGCTCTTCTAGAGCATGGAGTTTCTCTGTTGTTAAAGGCCATTGCTGAACCCATACAGGCTTGTCTGTCAATCATTTTAAAGGTAGAGCTGTTGGTGTCTTCAGGAGATCATCAGTTGTTGTGCCCTGTTCTTGTACAATCTGGATGGCTGGTGACCACTCATTAGAATAATATCTTCTAATATTTCTGTCAGAAACATGTGCTTGTTTATGATTTGTTTCTGAGGTTGTAGGATGTTAATCTGAGTATTCCATTGTTGCAAGAGGTCTCAAGCCCACAGGTTCATTGCTATGGTAGCCACCTATGGTTTTCATTTTCCTCTCTGTCCTTCTGCACCTATACATTGGAACCATCTTGCACTCTGTTTCACTTGAGATAATGTTGCAATTCCTAACAGTTGAATGCTTACCTCCTGAAGAGGCCAAGTTGGATGCCAAATTTCTGGTGCAATTATGGTCATGTCAGCACCTATGTCTACCAGGCCAGACTACAAAACACCATTCATTTTTATTGTTAATTTTGGTCTTTGTTCATTTATACAAGTTTCACAAACAATTTTCTTTATGTTTTCTCCTGAATTTTCTGTTCTCTCTGTCTCAGTTGTTCCATTACTCTGAGTAGCCAGGTTTATTCCAATAGGCATTTGGTTATTTAATTGCTCTGAGTAGGGGGTTCCTCTATCACTTCAGGAAAGTTCTGAACTGGATTTGCTAAGGGTGTCTGCCTAAGGCTCCTCTCAGAGTTTACCAAAGACTGAGGCAAAGTATTACCTTGCTTGTCCCTTGTTGATCTACATTCCTTGGTCCAGTGTTTTCCCTTACCACACCTTCTGCATACTCCAGAAGGCAGACGCATTCTGTTACCATTGTTCCTTGAAGAAACATTGTTTCTAGGAATGCCTTGTTTACAGTCTCTTTTCAAATGTCCTTCATTTTCACATCCAAAAGATCTGACATTCCTCAAACCTCTTGAAATGGCTTCTCCTAGCCACATATCATGGTCATGAGCCTCAACATTAACTGTGTCTCTAATCCATTCTTCCAAGGGTGCATATCTTGCCTTTAATGGCCTGATTATTCTCTTGCATGCTGCATTTGCCTTCTCAAAAGACAAAGATTCAATTATTATCTGATAAGCTTCTGCATCGGGACCATTCTCCTTACTGCTGAAGTCAGTCTTTGTAAGAAATCTGTGAAAGATTCCTTTGGGCCCTGTATAAGCTTTGTACATGACTCAGCTATTTTTCCTGGTTCCTCATCTCATGCATTCAAGGCTGCCATTCAACATAGAATTAAGGTTTGGATATCATATAAACATTGTTTTTGTACTACTGCAGCATATTGGCCTTCTCCAAAAAACTGATTCTGGAAGACTTGTATACCTTTATTTATACATGGTTTTGCTATGTTTTTAGATTCCTCTTTGAACCACATTTACCACTGGAGCTGTTGTCCGGTTTCTAGAACAGCATGTGCCAGCTCCTGCCAGTCCTGTGGTATAATCCTATTGTGAGTTGACCAGGAATTTTACATTTGCCTTGCATATGGGGAATGCATGCCAAAGATACTATGAACATCTACTTTCGTCACATCTCTCTATATACACATCACATGAAAATGTCACACTAAATCCCATTATGTTGTGCACTAATTTAAAAACGAACAATAATCAATAGAAAGAAAGCATTAAAGCTGATTGCTGTGATCAATACAGATTCAGTTTTGAAACATGAATTTTCTCATTTTCATATGAACATCTACTCCCATCACATCTGTCTATATCCACATCTTACACAATTTTAGGCAGCTCATCACAGAACTAGTAGGCCATGCATGTGTTAAATGTTGATTTTTAAATATTCCACAAGATCCAGAGAACGCCAGTTCTGTATACCTCATCTCCAGTACTAAGTAACATCTAGCATCCTCCACACCAAGTAATTGCCCCATATTTGTGCTGCTTGCTCTGCAGTACACATCATCTAAAGGTGTTTCCTCAGCCCACAATCATCAACAAGCTCTCCCACTGGCAACACATATTCTAGGATGCAGCCAAAATATATGAGTATGACAATGGGATAAGAACAGCTTACACATTGAACACAGGCTTTATCCCACTTACTAATGGTTTCTAAGCTACTGAACACAGTGCTTCTTTGGAGTCACTGCTAGGTTCTAATATAAGCAGAAATGAATAGATAATGAAGGATAAAGTTGAAGAAATATGTCATCAGTAGGAACTGACTTCTGAGAAGTAGTTCATGTTTCATAACTCAAATACTCAACTTTATTTCTCATGGAGAATGATGACATGGGCATTTCTGGACACAGTATAAGAGTAGGAATTTCTGGATTTGACCAAATTATTGGAGCAACACACAATGGAGAACAGGGATAATGGTTGGGTATTTGGTCTCTATGACTGTTGTAGCATGGGACATACTGCTCTCACTCTATGAATGGTGGATGCCATACACATGAGACTGAGGCTCTCTCATTTGCACTTGGGAATAGAATACACAGTGCATCCACATGAACTCTGATTGTCATGGGTCATTTCAAATCTTTACCTTCACAGTCTGCTGAGATCATTTCTAATGGTGTTCAAACAAAAACTCATTGGCACTCTCCTGGGACCATTCTGCCCAACATTGCTTTCTCCCATGGACCTCAATATCCAGGGATTTGAGTTGATGTCATAGGACCTCAGGCTGAGATGTCTTCAGATATATTTTGCAAAAAATGATTTACCTCTGTGGTAGACCTCATCTGCAGAGCCCTAGGACAGAGACTGCTTGTCATTTCTCAAGGGTAGTGGAGTGATCTGGAAAACATAGCATCTCATCCACATAAATGGCCTTTCCAGTGGGCAGCATACATAAAAGCAGATGTGTATACATGGGTATCCATTTGATAAACTGCTCTGCATCCACAATCCACACTATCAACTTAGTGATTTGGAGGCAGAACCTGATGCTCCGTTTGAATTTCTTCTTCTGGTTCATGAACATCCCCCTCTTCATGTCCAGTTTCACTCATCCCAAGTGTTTTTGGAGAATGAAAGAGAATGAAGACAAGCATGAAGATGGGGTGAAAAGTTTTTTATTTTTCCTTGAGGCACTTCAAAGACCCACGAAAAAAGAGAATTTTGGTTTTGTTCTGGATACGCCGTAAGTGTTTTTCATTTTTCATGTAAATGCCATGATATATAATGTATGATAGGGGTGTGAATGGGCAGAGCAATCCTATGAACTTCTATCCTTTTCTCCCAATCTTATCACCAAAAATGGATACAAAATATATTTTGATTTTTAATAACCACTAATTTCCCACTATCAAACAGTGAGGCATTAATTTTTCTTCCAATTAGCTTCTATTTACAAGGCTGAAAGCAAAGTTAAAGCAGCATTCTTTACTTTGGTCTATCATAGTCAGCCTTCCTTTTCACAGGTTCCATTGTGAGGTATCCAGTGGAGTCCTAGGACAAGAAACTCCAGACTACTACAATGAGTTCAGTAGTCACAAGGTGCATTCAAATCTCTTCCAGAGTCTGCTAATGTCACATGTATCAGTGTGTGACTCCTAGTGCAGATGTAGTGTCTCTAATATTTGTGCCACTCCTTACTGGGGAGAGTATCCATGTAGCCATTTAGTTCAGCTTTCAGGTACTCTGCATGTGATCACTCCACACCTCTGAAGCTGTGAGGAAAAAGATGTATGAGGTCTATCTACTGTGAGGTCCTTGGGTGTGTCCTTTGTCCTTCCCTCACTTGAACACATGCACAGTCACAGGCTTTTAGGGATTACAAAGACCAGGTCTATCCATATCTTCAAAGTAAAAAAGGAATGTCTGCATTTCAAATGTTGTGTTTTCTTTATGAAAACACTAGGACATCACTTACAGTGGTGACTGCTTACTCCCCTTCTCACTTGCTATAGTGGCAGGAGCTACCTGTGGTAGCTATCAACGTTTGAGAACTGGGGTGGAGAGGCTACACACTGGGTCATCTCTGCTACTGTAAAATATGTAGGTGTCTGATGTATTTAAGTCTACATATTTTATTCTCTGATAGTTACATTATATTTACCTCTGTATCTCTTTCAGTAATCTTACTAAGTATGACTGCATATTTTACCAATGTGGACACTACACACATTTTTTTTCTGAGAATTGCTGGCAGTTGTTGCTCAATCACATCACCTAGGTCATTCTGTAATCTCAAGTAATCATCATTTCTTAAAGTTGTATGTGTGCAGAATTTTGTTTGTTAGTTGAGTAATTCTAAGCCATTGATATAAAACCCTGTTTGTGCCAGTATTGTGGAGGGTTTGCTGTTTTTCACTGAAGTCAGGTATGATGATGTCACCAACATTATTCTTTTAGGTCAGAACTGCTATACCCATCAATGGTATTTTGTTTATCATATGAATTTCACCTCTCTTTTTCTCTTTATACAAAGAATGGCAATAAATGTCTGTAGGAGTCAACTCTAAGTCTCTAGATTAATTGTTTAATATAGTTATTTTCACAGTATTGAGTATTTCAATTTATAGATATGAAAGATTTCCCCATCTTCTAATGACATACTTAATTTCCACATTATTTTAAACTTTTCATCATCGATGTCCTTCACTTTTTATTAAGTTTATTCCACAATATTTCTGAGGCAATTGTGAATAAGGTTTTCTTTTTTAAAATTATTTAATTTTTATTATTTTATGTACATTGGTACTTTGCCTACATATATGTATGTGTAAGGGTGTCAGATCCCCTGGAACAGGAGGTGCAGAGAGTTCAGAGCTCCCATGTGAATGCTGGAAATTGAATCCAGGTCCTCTGTAAGAGCATCCAGTGCTCTTGACCTCTGATCCCAGATTTCTTCTCCTTTTTATCCTCTCTGCCTGCCAGCCTTGTCTACCTTTCTCCTTCCTAGCTACTGGTCATTCAGCACTTTATTAGACCAACCAGGTGTTTTAGACAGGCATAGTAACACAGCTTCAAGAGTTAAACAAATGCAACATAAAATTACGCAACACAACTTTGCATCATTAAAACAAATGTTCTCTAGCATAAATAAATGTAACACATCCCCCAAATAATATTCCATAAGAGAAGTGTCTTTTCTTCAAGGAAAGAAACTTTGGCTTCTTGCCAAAGAACCCTAACTACGACATCTTTTAAGATTTTGTACCATCCTCATTCTCAGAATGGATGATATGGATGCCCTTATTTGTTCCTTCTTTTAGCAGAAATAGCTATGTTTCTTTCTGTTTATTACATTGTTGGCTCCTTGTCATAAATATTATTACAGTGTTGGAATATACTTTAGTTTGCTTTGTTGCTGTTATAAATCACTGATCAAAAGAAAGTAGTAGAGGAGATGTTTTATTTTGCTTCCTGTCCTGATTACAGTCCATCACTGAAGAAAGACAGGTCAGAAATTTAAGCAGGAACTATGGAGGAACATTGCCTACTGGCTTCTTCTCCATGACTCGATCAACTTTCTGTCTTGTACAGTCTTGGTCTATATGACCAGGGATGGTTTGGACCATAATGAGCTGTGCTGTAGGAATCAAGGTGCCAATCCCCAGCCCCTATTCATGGTCCTTTGAGAAAATGCTACTCAAGGGCTAGGGAAGTGTGAAACATATGTATAATAACTTTACACACCAGGGCAGATGCTCATCATTCTATGTGCTCTTTATTATTGTGTTTTTTCTTTCTTCCATCTTTATTCTCCTACCTGCTTTGAAAGGTAAAAATCTCTTTTCTCCAGTGGAGTGTCACTGAGAATATTATTAGATACACTTTAGGACCAGTCCTGTGCACAAGAGTAGTTTGATAACACAAAATGGACAGAATGGTATTTTTGTAGACTTTTTGTCTTATTTTGTCTCCCTTGTGCTTTTTTTGTCTTTTTCTTTTTCATATTTATTATTATATTTTTATTTATTTATTTTTTTGATTTTACTTTCCACCCAAAACTTCCCTTCCATGCCCTCTTCCCAATTCCCCCTCCTTTGTTTTCCCAGGCCTCGTCATCCACTCTCCTTCTACTGTTTATGTTTAGGTACAGGCAGGCATCCCATGAATATCCCAAGCCATGGTTTATCAAGCTGCAGTGAGACCTGGTAACCCTCCTCCACCAAGGTTGGATCCAGCAGGAGGAAAGGGTCATCATTGAAGGCCACAAAGTCAGAGATATCTGCTCACACTCTCAGTGCTAGGAGTCCTACATGAAGACCAAGTTACATAATTGTAACCTATAGGCAGAGAGTCTAGGTCAGTCCCATGTAGGCTCCCTGGTTGTCTGTTCAGTCTCTGTAAGCCTTCTGAGCCCAGGTTAATTTATTCTGTGGGTTTTCTTCTGGTATCCTTGACATCACTGAGGCCTACAATCCTTCCTTTCGACCTTCTGCAGGATTCCCCATGCTCTGCTAATGTTTGGCTGTTACAATTTGTCCTGCCTACAAGATATGTTGGGGTAAAGATGGTGCAGAAATTGTCAGAGTTACCACCTGATGACTGGCACAGCTGGAGACCCATGTTCTGAGAGGGAGTTCCCCCATATGAGCCAGGACTCAGAAGTGGGATATCCCAGAGACCTAGGATAGAACCAAACATGAATGCCAAAAAAGTCAATAAATTATTGATATTATTCTGTTGTACTCATAAATTGATGTCTAGTCCAATTGTTTTAAGAGAGCCTTCATCAAGCAATTTATGGAAACAGATGTCCAATTGTTTTTTGAAGTTTATTTTGATTTTCATTTTTTTTTTGCAGAGCTGAGGACTGAACCCAGGGCCTTGCACTTGCTTAGAGTTCTACCACTGATATAAATCCCCAAACGCTTTTGCATTTTTATGCATTTTTATTCTATTCTTAGTTTTGTGACAACCACTCTCATTAACACTTTAGTTTTTTTTTTTTTTCAAGCTCCCAAGCATCTCGTGTTTTTCCAACCTTAAAAACCTGGGGAATTTGTCAAGCTATATCTGGAAAGACATGAAATGCATGATAGTGCTTGTATTAACTACAAAGAATTCATCTAGAGAGCCTTATTCATACTGAACCCTGTGCCCTTTTTTTTCAGAATGCCAACTCCAAACTACCAGTTTATTCTGCCTATTGCTTTTGCTGTGGAAGAAATCAACAGGAGTCTATATCTTCTACCAAATGTGTCACTCAATTTTCACTTCCTCCATAACAATTTTCCTGGTAAACAGGTACATCATATTTTCATAGACTATATTGCAGCAATGCACATTCCTCTCCTTAACTACATCTGTGAAGATCTGACCAAATGTGAAGTAGTAATTACAGGACCAATATTATCAACATCTCTGAAGGTGACTCCAATTCTAAAGATCTCCAAATATATACAGGTAAGGTTGTTTGAGTGGGAAAGAATTGAATTTTTCTCCTTAGTTGGGATAGCCTGATGCTAAGGAGGATATGAGAGGGAGATTGGCTTCACTTTCAAGTAAATCAGTTTCACGTGTGATTAATCAGGCCCTCAATGGAACATTCCCAATTCATTAGTTGATATATAAATGAGAAGAGGAACTTGCAGTCAAGGTGATTTTCCTTGAACAAATTGTAGAAATTTGATTTTTTTCAGGATTCCAACAATGTAGTGTAACTGTAGTAATAGGGAAAAATTGTCTTCCTGTCATTTCAAACTGGTGTTTCATCCCCTCACAGCTTCCATTGAGATTTCTGATAATCCTCTACCTCATGCTGCTCCCTATGTTTTATGTCCTTCAGCTCACCTATGGACCTTTCCATTCTATCCTGAGTGATCATGAACAATTTCCCAATCTGTATCAGATGGCCCCCAAGGACACAGCTCTGGCACTGGCCATGGTCTCTTTGATAATTCACTTCAACTGGAACTGGGTTGGGCTGACCATCTCAGATGATGACCAGGGTCTCCAATTTCTTTCAGATCTGAGAGGAGAAAGTAGAGTCCAAAGAGTCTGTTTAGCCTTTGTGATGGTGATCCCATTCAACATTGAGTTATACATGTCAAGAGCTAAAGTGTATAAAAACCAAATTGAGACATCATCCACAAATGTTGTTATCATTTATGGTGATACAGACAGTACTCTAGCTGTGTGCTTTAGAATGTGGATATCACAGGATATACAGAGAATATGGGTCACCACCTCACAGTGGGATTTCATTACAAGTAAGAGAAACTTCACCCTTGACTCATTCTATGGGACTCTTGCTTTTGCACACCACCATGCTGAGATTTCTGGTTTTAAAAATTTTGTTAAGACAATGAACCCAGCCAAATACACAGACATGTTCCTGGCAGGACTGGGGTGGATGTACTTTAGCTGTGAAGCCTCAGCATCTAACTGTAAGACATTGGAAAATTGTTCATCTAATGTCTCACTGGAATGGTTAATGCTACAGAGTTTTGACACGGCCTTTAGTGATGATACTTATGATATATACAATGCTGTGTATGCTATGGCCCATGCTGTCCATGAAATGCTTCTTCAATATGTAGAAAACCAGCCAATCAACACCGTGAGAGCACTAGATTCTGGCTGCTCACAGGTACTGTATCTTCCAATGGATGGTACTTGGTGTCATCAATGCCATATTCTTTAAGAGTTTCTCGCTTGCTGAAACCAATATTTGTCTTATATGTGATGGTCACTATAACGGATAGTTTGCGTAAGTGTATTCACGTGATTCTGATACCACTGTAAGCTCTGTGGACCTTATCCCTCTTGATTATCGGAGAGCAATCACAGGAAATAGTGCTGAGATTCAGTTCAATACCTACCTGTGTGCCTGTGTGTGTGAGTATATTTGTGTCTGATTGTCTTTATGTCTTTGTGTCTATGTATGTGTTTGTGTCTTTATGGGTGTCTAAATGCACTTCTGTGCCTTTGGATGTGTATGTATAGATGTGCTTCTGTGTATGTATAAATGTCTCTCTCCTGTGTTTGTAACTGTGTATATGAGCATATATATTTGTTGTGTGTACGTATGTCTCTTTGTGAATGTTTTTATCAGTGTGTTTCTCTGTGTGTTTTGTGTCTTTATGTGCCTGTGTGTCTCTGTATTTGTGTCTGTATCTGATTGCTTATGTCTATCTGTAGGTGTGTGCTAGTGTGTATGTGTGTGGTTGTATTATGTGTGCCTCTGCATGGGTATTTGTGTGGATTTGTGTGTGTGTGTGTGTGTGTATGTGTGTGTGTTTGTAGGTGTATGTGTATATGGTGCGTGTTTATATTTTGGGGTTGTGTATATATCTGTGTTTGTGTTTGATTGCTTCCTCTGAGAGAACTAAAATCATATGAACAGAATGATTTCATTTATTCACATGCTTTCATTGAGTTTCTCCCTTGGGCACCTTCAATAAAGTTGCCTTGGGATGAAATCAGAACAGATTTTCAGACTTATAATAAGGGAATATAGATTTAAAAAGTTGCCTATCTTCTAGCTTCACCCATTTCTGAAGAATATGCACTTTATTAATCCTGTTGGAGATGTAATAAATATGAATCAGAAAGAAAAACTGCAAGCAGAGTATGGCATTTACCACATTTGTAATTTCCCCCATGGTGTTGGACTTAAGGTGAAAATAGGAGAGTTTAAGCCATATTTTCCACATGGTGAACAGCTCCATTTATATGAAGACATGATAAAGTGGACCACAGGAACTAGACAGGTGAGTCTGACCAAAATGTACTGATGCACACCTTACAGCTGTAACCAGTGTCAAGTGGGGCCATTTGGGTTTGCCTGTGACTTAGTGAAATTAGAAGGATGGTCATGTAAAGACTCCATTTTAAACTACTATATGATGTTTCTCCATTTCAGTTTTTAAAAAACATGATTTTTAGATAATTTTTTGAAACTTTAAGCCACACATATGATACAGTTTTATCATTTCAGAAACTCTCTGATTTATAAACAATATAAACTAGATGAACAATGTTTGATATTATTCCCAGTAAAGTTATCAATATTCCCTTGGTACCATTCTGATTGCTGCCCATTGCCTTTCTTCTCTTCTGTTGACTCTCTCATCTGCATGCTGAAAAGACTGAAGCTAATTGTAAGGAAAGATTTGGAACTAGGAACAGTTATGCAAGTCACTAATTTATATTCTATAATTTTAGTGAAGCACTTTTACCAGGAGGTCCTAGATTCCCGATTTCTCTAACAACACATCACATTTTCATGGACCACCTTAGATATTTTATTAATTATAACTTAAAGTTATTAAGTTATATAATAACATAAAGTTATTAATTATAACTTAAAAATATTAAGAAATCAAGAACTGAATACAAATTTGAGCCTAAGTGTAGGAGTGGGGGATTGAACAACATGTATGAGAGATTGCTGAGCCACCTCTCCAGCCCTGAATCATAACTTCTAAAGGAATCCTTCATTAGAAGTGCATTTCTTTGCACCTAAGTTCTTGCATATCTTATTCAAACAAACAAAGAAATGAACAATGAAATTTTTAAAAAAAAGATTTGTATTGTTTCCTTAACTGGTTGGAGAGGTACTCAGAGTCATCATAATTTGGCTTTGAGAAAATTTGTAAATAAAATATCCCATTATGTGTCCCCAGATATATTATAGATATTGATTCTGATGTGTCTGGTTTTATAGTATCTGAACTACATTGCCTACTAGAATGTTGTGTGTTGGATTTGAAAGGGGTTTACTTCCAGACAGTGTGCAAACTTAATTTGAAGTGATAATTTCAAGTTGCTCAAATAGAGTTGAATCAAGAGTTAATATTCTATTTTCACAGTGATGAGAAAATTATGCTCAGAAAACAGAGCAAATAGGATGACTTTTTTGCTACTGGCCTGTTCCACTAGATCAGAGGCAAGCAATGGAATCACAAGCCTGATTCTATCAGGCCTAACTTGAACATTGCAAAATCATCAACCAAAAGGGTAGGCAGGACTAAAATCAACCCAATATGTACTATGTTCTAGATATGCAAATCGTAATGCAGATATGAAACTTGCCAACAGTGAGGCAGCATGACTCCAAATGATACAATAATAGGCTTATCTGACAGTGAACTCAATGACATAGTAAACAAAGACTGCAAAGAATAATTGTAAGGATGTTCAAAAAATCAACGAGAAAATAAAAAAATCACCTCTAAGGGCAATCCAATTAGATCACAAATACTTCAAATAATAAGGAATAGAGTGAAGATGTGACAAAAATTCAACAAAGGTACAATGACAATGAAGAATTCTCAATAACATCCTGAAAATGAAAGACAAAACAATTCAAATAACATACTGTATAAACCTATAAAACTTCTTACTCAGAGAATATCTCAAGTAGAAGACAGGCTATTGAGACTTGAAAAAAGACAGGTGAATTATAATTCAAACTATGCCAAAGAGAAAACAATCAGGAAGGATGAAAAAACACAAGAGACTTAGGGGACATCAACAAAAGACCAAATTAAGAAAGCACAGGCACAAGAGGAGGACAACATGTGAAAGGACCAAAGGTATTTCTAATAAAATGACAGGCAAAATTTTACCAAATGCTGGGGTAGTTATGGGCATCCAGTTAGAGGAGGCAGTCAGAAGCCCTAACAGACAGGTTCAGAAAAGGATATTTTGAATTTTGAATATTACTTAAAATCTGAATTAGGCAGAATAAAGAGGAAATTTAGGTTACAATAGAGAAGATCAGTTTCATTGAAAGTCCCCATCATAATCACAGTACCTTTATTCATAGACACTTTAAAAGGAGGGAGTATCAATTATGTTTTTAACACAGAGACAAAATTTCCAACTTCAACTACTATACCCAGCAAAGCTATCCTTCATAATTTCTGGAAGATAGAAAAACTTGTAATCATGAACACAAACTGCAGGAATATATAGCTACTGGAACATCACAAAGGAAGGCACTTCCAGACTGTCTTGACATGTCACACTCCTTCACACTGAGTATTAAGATAAACAGTAGATGTCACAGGAATGTGTAGACTACACTAGATCACTAGACAGAAAAGCAAAGGTTTGAAATACATCAAAGCTTACAAACACAAATTGACAATAATCACCAAATACCTTTCATTAATAAGTGAATTTGAAGAATCCCACTCTCTAATCAAAGGACACAGACAGGAATTTAAAAAAAACAATACTGTCTTTCTACTGCACTCATAAAAAAGAATAGAGTCTTCGCAGTACAGGAAAAAGACCATTCCAGGTAAAATGAATCAGAAAGAAGAAAACTGTACTCTAATCAATGAATATGGACAGAGAAATCCTCAAGTAGATACTCGCTCACAGGTCTAAAGAGCACATTCGAAAGATCAAAACCTACACACAAAAGACTTTATTATAGGGATGTAAGGCTGGTTCAACATATGAAAATCAATCAAGTATAATATGTCACATAAATATATGCTAGATTATAAATTGTATGTTCATTGAAAAAGATAGAGAAAAGGTCTTGAGCAATGCCCAGCATTCCTTCAGAGACAGTAAACAATGAATTATGTAAAAAAAATCCCTTGAAAAATAAAAAGGACATTTCTTGACAAATTAATTTTGTATAAGACAAACCATAGATAACATTGTACAATATGGAGAGAAACTCAAAGCATTTCCACTAAATTCAGAAGTGGAACAAAGTGTGGTGGTGCTTCCCAGAATTAATGAGCAACTAAAATTAGGTCACCAATATGGCCAGACTTTGTACAAGGCTACACAATATTCATGTGTAGCTTGTACAAAGTCCTGAAAGAAATGGGTTCACTCAGGTCATGTATAGAAAGAAAACTTGTTAACACCTCAACCACATGATGAGATGCTCTAACTATTGTAGGCATAGCCAAACTCCTGGCCCAGCATCTGTCTGATTTTCCTCAGATGCCCTCTGCTGTGTGCAGTGTTGATTGTCATCCTGGATTCAGAAAATTCCATCAAGAAGGAATGGCAGCCTGCTGTTTTGATTGCACCCCCTGCCCAGCAAATGAGATTTCCAATGAGACAGGTAAGTGTTTACTGCAGGGAGAAATCCTTCAGATTCACTGGTGTCTGCTATCCACACTGCACTATCAAAGGGGCCTGGAAGGGGGCTGCACTGCTGTGTGGTATTCACCAGAGAAGACTGCTCAGACATACGTTTAAGCCAAATAAAGTCATCATTAGCTGGATGTCAACTATAGTTGGTATACAGGACCCCAGTGTAGCATTGAGCCTTTCTCAGAGTGAGATTTGAAGCAAAAGAACCATGTTCTGGGTTGATATACTTCAGCTACCAAGAACAGTGAGCCGAATGCAGATCTACAGAAGTTAAAGAAGCAAAGTCAGTACATTTTGAGACTTTTCCAGAACTGTAAGAAAGATGATGGATTAGGCCTTTGCTTCACTTTGGCATATGGTGCTGCTAGGTGGTGAGTTTTATAGTCTGAGTGGTACTTCTGTCATGAAGTTAGTCGAGCTAGGGAGCGTGTGGGGACCTACTAAGGTCTGTGGCCCTTTTACACTACAAATAAAATCTATTCCTTTCCTAATTTTGTTTTACAAGTATGTGATCAATAATAATGTCCTTATATATTACAACCTGTGCCTTCACATATATATTTGACTCACTGTAAAATCATTGCTGGTAGTATTTTGTAAAAGAAAGTGTTTTGAGAAATCAAACAGCCCTGTGAGGGAATTCTACGCTGTATCTGTCCCAATCTTTATATCCCTGTAAAGGTACATGTAGACTAGATTGTAGTCATGAGTCTTTGTAATAGTTGCTTATTCATTTATCCTTCTTGAATGTATGTATGTGTTACTGTGTGAGTTTATGTGCAGGAGATTGTGGAGGACAAAATAGTGCATACAAGCACCTTGAATTTGAGATAGAGACAGGTATAAGCTTCCTCATGGATGCTGAGTCCAAACCCTTGTTCTCTGCAGAGGTGTAAGCACTCTTAACTGTTGAGACATCTCCTGCCACTGAAGTCATAAATCGTACACAACTTGTTCTTGCCACTGCACACAAACACTGCTGACAAAGAGAGAGATTGAGTCACCCTGTGTTGGGATGGTAAATAAGTATTGTGTGGTGGTGGGCATGCTGTTTATACAGCATTTGATGAATGGCTAGTATTTTGTGTTGTCATTTAGCTAACATGTGAGTGGGGAAGACAGCATGAAGATGTGAATTTAGGGTGGAACCATAAGGCTGCAATGGGAACCTGATAAGGAAACTTTGGGAGGATGCAAGTGCTCTTACTTCCATGTGAGGGAGGTTTTTGGAGAGTTTTGAGACTGATGCCATTGTAGGTTGTGGTGAATAAAGTGTAGTAATTGCGGGGAAAATTGCTAGAAACAGCTAAACACGAAACAGCACTTGATTTCATATAAAAAAAAATGGGGAAAAGTGTGAACACTTGATGTAGAGAAAGACAGGTGTCCCACTTAAAATTTTGTACACAGTAGCAATGAATGTCACAATAATATAGATAAAAGAGTTTTGTAGTTAAAAGAAACAGCCACAATTATTTCAATGATAGTTTGACATACAAGTCAACTGGTTATTGATTTGGAGATGTCCAAATTCAAAGGAGAGTCAAGAATTGTTTTTGCCATTGTCTATAATGCAAAGAACGTTTTAAAAAGACATTTAGGGCATTGGATAAATGTCTGTGGTGGTATTGTGTTCCCCAAAATACTGTGTACCCTGATAAACTCATCTGGGGTCAGAGAACAGAATAGTCACTAGATACTTAGGATAGGCAGTGGTAGCTCATGCCTTTAATTCTAGCATTCCAGAGACAAAAATCCATGTGTTTAAGGATACAGCCTAGCATGGTGACTCACACCTTTTATCCCAGGGACTAGTGGTAGAAAGCAGGAAGGTATATAAGGTGTGAGGACCAGAAACTAGAAGCATTTGCCTGGTTAAGCTTTCAGGCTTCTAGCAGCAGTTCAGCTGAGACCCATTCTGGATGAGGACTCAGTGGCCTCCAGTGTGAGGAAACAGGATCAGCTGAGGATCTGGAAAGTGAGGTAGCTGTGGCTTGTTCTGTCTCTCTGACCTTCTAGTGTTCATCCCAATAACTGGCCTCAGGTTTGATTTTATTAATAAGACCTGTTAAGATTCCTGCTACATGTATCAGTGGTTAAGAACATGGGATGTTCTTCCAGAGGTCCGAGTTCAAATTCCGGAAACCACATGGTGGCCCATGACTATCTGTAATGAGATTTGGTGCCCTCTTCTTGTGTGCAGGCATACATACAAGCAGAGAACAGTATACATAATAAATAATTAAATCTTTAAAAAAATATTTAAGGTCAATGAGAAGAGTTAGCGGGTAAATCTCTTGCCTCAAGTCTGACGACCTGAGTTCATCATAGGAAGCCCATTGAAATGAGATGGAGCCAACACCTACAAGATGGCTTCTTGACAACTTGCACTTTTCACACACACACACACACACACACACACACACACACACACACACACACACACTCAAAGAAACACACACTCAAACAAACACACATGTGTAATAAACAAACAGAATGTAATAAAATTGATTTAAGATAATAAGTATAAAGGGTATTTATAATGAAAATACCAACAAATAATAAACAAAAACTTTATGTTTACGAATATTTGAATTAGGCATACGTAGAGGGTAGCAAGTCCATACAGGGTCAGGTCTATGTGAAGGCATCTGTAACCAGAGTTACAGGTAGTAATATGGCACTTTACATGTACTGGGAATTGGATTTAGTCCCCCCTGTAACAACAGACCATGTTCAGGGGCTGAGCCATCTTTCCAGCCCCTAAAAGAACAACAAACAAAAAAATGTAATCATAGCTGGCCATAAATGCTAGGTTGGTTTTATTCATGGAATGACTTAAAATCCTGGAAGTGTTATTATCCACAATTTAGCACAATTACAATATTTCACTACTCGCTGTGGTGGAAAGTACAAATTATGAATGGGGTATTATTGTTCAATTCAAATATTCTGTGTTATCACTCTCATTTGGGAGTTCTCATGTTGTCTTGTTCACGCTGTTTTACCAATAACTCTTTCACCATTGAGTACATCAGTAGAACCTAGGTCTGTTGTAGGACACAGAAGTTTCCTAGGTATATCTGAGCTTGCGTTACCAGCAGGGCTGCATAAGAGGATGATTGGATTTCGGGCCTGGGTACTAGGTGTTTGATATTGTCTACATTTAGTTGTATCTAGCAATGGGGAGGTCTTTTGCCTCTCCCCTTGGCATTAATATAAAGAGCCCTTGGGAATAAAGTGCTGGGCTGGTGGATTTGAATCTAGGCTCCTCTGAGGCTTTCTCTCTCTCTCTCTCTCTCTCTCTCTCTCTCTCTCTCTCTCTCTCTCTCTCTCTCTCTTCTATATTTCTATCAAAATCTCTTATCCCTCATTTTCCAAGAACACCTAGGGGGAAAGTCCCCACAGAGTTTTCATATAGAAGGAAATTATTGAAGGAATTAGGTGCTCTGTGCTCACAAAGGTGGTGATATAAGATAAAAGATTTCTGGGTATTATATTTGAATAGAGTCTTCTACCTGTAATATTAGGATTATTTCACTTTATAAACTGTTGGGTATCCCTACTCTCCAATGAGGACACAGCTAAGGGCATCGTATTTAATTAATTTATCTTTAGAATTTTATACATAAGGAAGTAGGTGCTCTATGCTCCCAAAGTGGTGATATAAGATACAAGAATTCTGGGTGCTATGTATGTATGTATAGTGTTTTCTACGTTAATAGTATGATTATTTTATTTTATACACTGTTTAGTGACCCTGTTCACTGATGAGGACACAACTAAAAGCATCATATTTCATTAATTTTTCTTGAGAATTTCATACATCATTATAAAACCTCTCTCTCCCCATTCTGTTTCCCACACATCACATATAAAAAAATCTCTCAAACTCATGAGCTCTTTTTCATTTACTATTTTCAAACACTCATTTTCATTTACTGCTTTCACACACATATGAACTTGCACTCACACACACACAATAGATTCATTTTTTGTGCTCAGCTACTCATGTATTTGGTGGTGATCATATGTGAATGTAAAAAAAAAGCTGTAAGAGTTTTCATATTGGATAAGACCAAATCTCCATCTCTCATGAGGGCATCACTTCTAATTCAGACAGAAAGATTCATATTATAAAATGATATGTGTTTGTCAGAAGGATCTGTGTTTGTCCTTGAAGAAGATAGGCATTATGAACTGGAAGCATTGCTCTTCAGAAAAGTCTCATTGACATCTTTATCAATAAAGTGTGTGGATGTTGTAAAGTTTCCAAAAAACAATGGCATGGCCGGTCCATAAGAAATGCTGAAGTTGCACTAACAATACTTTTGCTTTCTGCTTCAGACATGGATCAGTGTATGAAGTGTCCAGAGGACCAGTATGCCAATGCAGAACAGAACCACTGCCTGTACAAAGATGTGACATTTCTGGCCTTTGATGACCCCTTGGGGATGACTCTCTCTTGTATGGCCTTGTGTTTGTTTACGTTCACCATTCTGGTTCTTGGGATCTTTGTGAAGCACCAAGACACTCCTATTGTGAGGGCCAATAACCTCACTCTCAGCTACATCCTGCTCATCTCCCTCATTTTCTGTTTCCTCTGTTCCTTGCTCTTCATCGGCCATCCCAACTCAGCTACCTGTATGCTGCAGCAGATAACATATGGAGTTTCATTCACTGTGGCTGTTTCCACCGTGTTGGCCAAGACAATTACTGTGGTTTTGGCTTTCAAAGTCACTACTCCTGGAAGAAGAATGAAGTGGCTCCTGGTATCAGGCGCACCAACCTACATCATTCCTATCTGCATCATCATCCAAATTATTCTCTGTGCATTCTGGCTGGGAGTTTCTCCTCCCTCTGTTGACATTGATGCACACTCTGAGCATGGCCACATCATCATTGTGTGCAACAAGGGCTCAGTAACTGCTTTCTATTCTGTCTTAGGATACCTGGGCTCTCTGTCCCTGGGGAGCTTCACTGTGGCTTTCTTGGCCAGGAATCTCCCTGACACATTCAATGAAGCCAAATTATTGACATTCAGCATGCTGTTGTTCTGCAGTGTCTGGGTCACTTTTCTCCCTGTCTACCACAGCACCAAGGGCAAGGTCATGGTGGCTGTGGAGGTCTTTTCCATCTTAGCCTCCAGTGCTGGCTTGCTGGGATGCATCTTTGTCCCCAAGTGCTATATCATTTTGATAAGACCAGAGAGAAATTCTCTTCAAAAGTTAAGGGAGAAAACGTTTTCCAGGACTCACATTTCATAAATTTCAACTGTCAAATTTAATGTTGGTACAGAACCAACTGTTAGGATACAATGCAAGATTATTCATTATTAGTATTAGCTAATGACTCTCACTGTTTCTTCTAATGGTGTTGTTTATCAGTGTCATGTATGCTACTTTTATGTATATTGCATCCCATAACTTTCTACTCAGCCACCAATTTCTAGAGGACTTTGCTTTTGGACATTAGTGATGAGTGGAAGTGTTCTTTTTGTCTCTAAAATGTAACAAGATTTGAAATTAACTCAGAGGTTTCTTTTGGATAACTTAGTGAATGTAAGACTTTGACAGCAATTGATTATTGGAGAAACTGAAGGAACTTTGTGATCTCATGTTTGCAGATGAAGGCAATAAATTGCTACCCCTTGTAGGCCGGAAGACTACAGAATCCTGATGCATCTTTGGATTTAGCAAAGTAGAACTTAGGAGTGACATGGATGTTACAATAAACAGATATTGCAGAATATTGCAGAAGCTGGAGAGATGTCTCAGCAGACAAATCATGTACTGCTCTTGTAAAGTGGCAGAGTTCAATACACAGACATCATAAAATGCATTTTACACCCCACTTGTAACAGTATCTCGATGGGATCAATGTCCTCTTTGGACCTCCAAAGACTGTTATGCACACACACACACAGACACAGACACACACATACACACACATACACACACACACACACACACACACACACACACACACACGCGCGCGCGCACACGCCACGCACACATGCACACACGCACACACACACACAAACACCAGAATCCAAACCTTTTCTGTCTGTCACTAGAAAATAAAGAGATTTCTGTGGGATAATAATAAAAAGAAACAGACTAAGAAAAAACAAAACAATAGCACATTAGATTGAACAAAACAAACAAAAAGAAGGAAAGGAGCCCAAGAAAAATCAGATAAATCAGAGAACCACTTGGTTGCACATTCTCAGTCCCATAAAACTGTAAAGTGGTAGCCATTGTACACAGTCAAAGAAACTAGCAGTAGAAGAAAAAAAAGAAGAGAAAACAAAACAAAATGAAACAAAACAAAACAAAAAGACTAAAACAACAAAGAAATAAAGAAACAAAAAAGGAAAACACACTGACATGATATTGTGAGGCAAGAAACATCCAAAGATGCCACAGAGTTCGTTTTCTTTTGGTCATCTACTGTTACACATGCATTCTACTCTGCCTCCTGAGGGCTGGGATTAAAGGCAATGACTACCACCACTGAGGGCTCTTCTTAATCACCACTAATTTCTCAACTCCAGCCAGTCAGCATCCAGTATCTCAGTAAAACAAAGGTTTCCCTTTAGCAGATGGCCCAGGTCAACGAGGGTAGTGACATCCCCAGGCTGGTGGTCCTGAGTTTTATAAGAGCAGGCTGAGCAAGGCAGTAAGCAGAACCTCTCCATGGCCTCTGCCTCAGTTCCTGTTTGATTTTGGTCCTGGCTTCCTGCAATGATGGACTCAAATGTGAAAATGTATGCAAAATAAGCCTTTTTTCCAACTTGGTTTTTGGCCATGTTGTTTTACTTTAGCTATAGAAACTTTAACTAAGACAATGTGGTACCAGGAGTGGGGTCTTGTTTTGACAGACCTGACCATGTTGTTTTGTAGGATGACTATGGAGGGACTGTGAAACATTGTGTAAGAAAATTCTTTGAGTGTTTACCTAATGGGAGCTGTTCTGAGTAGCTTGGAATATAAGAATTTTGAGTGCAATGTAGAAGATGGGAGAATGGCTTGTGAAGTTTAAAGATGTTATTAGAGCCATTTGTTATTTTGAATTAAGATTCTGTGGTCCTGGTTATCTGGGCCTGCATAACCAGCTATGATTAACAAAATATCTGAACTGCTAAAGGGAAACCTTTGTTTTACTGAGATACTGGATGCTTGTTGGCTGGAGTTGAGAAATTAGTGGTGATTAAGAAGAGCCCTTGGTGGTGGTAGTGCTTGCCTTTAATCCCAGCACTCAGGAGGCAGAGCAAGTCAGATCTCTGTGAGTTCAAGGCCAGCCTACGCTATAGAGTGAGTTCCAGGACAGGTACTAAAAGTACAATAAGAAACCATGTCTCAAAAAAAAGCACAGCATTGCTCAGTTGAAATCTTCTGAGAAGTGGTTCCTGTTGGGACACGGATGCCGTGTCCCAGAGGCAGTTGTATTTCATGCTGGCAGTCAAATTTGATGGTGTGAGTGTCACCCAGATGGTACTGGCTTTGTAGGCATGAATTGGCCATGGATTCCAGCTGAGGCTTTGCACTGTGAGAAGCCAGGAGATGCCATTGGTGAAGGTGGAAGTACACTAGCAGTTGAAGGTCCAAAATTAAAGGAGTCATACAGAGAATTTGAGACTTGGAACCATGAAGAGAGTCCATGAGAGGCATTGATGAAAGTGCAGCCATGTGGCAGCAGAAGGCCCATCATTGTGGTTGATGTCAGTACTGTGGGGTGACTGACAAGAACAGCAGCAGCTATAGAGTGGAGCCATCCTGAGGCTGGAAGGCAACCTGTGTCTGCTGCAGACGATGGAGCTGAAGCCCTTTGGAGAAGCCCAGAAGATAGTAAGTGGATCCAGACATTGGAATTCGAACTATTACATAGTTGGAGAGTAGATTTTATTTGTCAGAGAGAGACTTTGTTTTGTGCCTTTCCCTCTAGAAGTAAGGAATTATTTAACCTAATTTTTATTTTTTTAAGAGCCCACATGGGAGATTTCAAACTACTAAAAACATTTTTGGATTTTAAAAGATCTGGATATGATATAGGGACTGATTTTTCTGTTTTTTTTTTTTTTTGAGTCAGGGTTTCTCTGTGTAGTACTGGCTTACCTGGAACTCTGTAGATCTGACTGGTTTTGAAAGCACAGATATCTACCTGTTTCCATCTTCGGAGTGCTGGAGGTAAAGGTGTGTGACACCACTGCCCAGCAAGACTGCATTTTTAAAAAAAGATTTATTTATTATGTATAATGTTCTGCATGCATGTATATCTGAATACCAGAATAAGGCTCCAGCTCTCATTATAGCTGGTAGTGAGCCAACATGCAATAGCTTGTAGTTGAACTCAGGACGTCTGGAAGATCTGCCAGTACTCTTAACCTCTGAGTGAAATTTTAGTGTGTTCCATTGTGGGACACTTAAAACTGTGGGATATTTTGAAGTTACTTATGTTTTTAAAAATACTTGTTTATTTTTATTTTTTGTACATTGGTGTCTTCCCTGAATGTATATCTGTGTCAAGGATTTGGATCCCATGGAAGAAAGTTACACACAAATGTGAGCTGCCTTGTTGGTGCTAGTACTTGAACCTGGGATCTCAGGAAGAGTAACCAGTGCTGTTAAACGCTGAGCCATCTCTCCAGCCCCTACTTAGAATTTAATGTGAGACCTCGGGGATGAATGGGAAAGGAAAGGTACCTTTGTGGTGATGTATTTGTGTGTCAAAATTATATGGGGTCAATTGTGCTGGATTATTTCCTACCAACTTGACACACCTGAGTCACCACATCTAAAGTCATCTGAGAAGAGGGGACATCAATTAAAAGAATGCCTTGAGCACTTATGACCATAGGGCCAGCTCTTCCCTATCAACCAGGCATTACTGGGTGAGGGAAGGGGCAGAAGCAATTTCATGCCTACCCATGCCATGACCAGACAGATGTCCTGTGGTCATAGGAATGGGAGAACTATCTCTGACCCCCAGCACCTGCAACACTTGGGAGAGCAAACCCCATACTTCAGGAGAAAATCCGAATATAGCCAAACTTGTTATTGTGGTTGTGAATGAGCCAACTTAAAAATTGTGAGCATGGGAGATCTGTCCCTGTTACACATCTGTCTTGAGGTGGTATCTTGGAGTAGAGTTGCCCTCCACCCCGATGCCCATCAATATCTGGGGCAAGTGATAGAGCTGGCTTTGTGGTCATAGCGTGGGAGAGCTATACCTGACCCCTACCAGTGCAATACTTGGGAGAGCAGCCCCTGTATCTCACTCACCAGTGCAGCACAGTGGATCCATACTTGTTAGTGCAGGTGTGTGTGAGCCAGCCCCAAAGTTGTAAGCATGGGAGAGTTGTCCCCTTTTGACATCTGGTAGACCAATCCTATGGTTTCACAGGCCCAGACCTAAGGATATGACTTGACCTGTGCCACTATCCACCCCATCTATGATCTGCTGGAGCTTGTGAAGAGACCTGGTCTGTAGACCTAAAGTCTCAAGATTTCTAAAACACAGGGCAACAACAGCTTATCCAGGAGGAGCCCTAGTGAGGGCCCGGAATCGATAAGATACTAGAAACCAAAGGCCTCAGACCAGACCAATGACTCTTTGCAATGAACACTTGCAAGTAAAGATAGATGCACAAAGGGGTTTATGGCGTGAATCATTGTCTCACACTGCAGCTTCCATGATGAGATTAAAAAAAATTTTCCCTTATTTTATTTTATTCCATTTTCCATTTTTTCTCTTATAAACACACTTTTCCCCTTATACACACACACACACACACACACACACACACACACACACACACACACACACACACAATGTATTTGTATGGAGCAGCCAACTTAACAAAGTGTATTTTCATGAGAATGAGGGATGTACATCATGGGAAGAGTCCTGGGGCTTTATAGACATATGAAACATCCTCTTCTTTTGGGAACCCTGTGTGTATAAGAATGTGTGCCAGTCCCCATCTTCTTTATGGATTATTATTTACTCTTGCCTTCCTGACTGACTTGGCTCTCTCAGACATGGTTCACTAAGTCTTTGTTCACATACAGGCATCACACAGACAGGTTCTGAAGCTGAGTGCCAAGTATCTTCTGCTGATTCTATCTGGAGTCCAGGATATAGAGAAGCCTCTGCTTCAATGGCTGCAAATGGTCTTCCTGGATTGTAGGTCTTTCCCAGTCTGTATGAGTTGAAGGAATAAGCACCAATTAGCAAAAGGTGAAGGACTCTGAGGAAGTGACAAGAAAAAGGTTGCTTGGATGTTTAGAATAACACAGAGAAGTGAGAACAGAGTCAGTGGAAGTAGTTACATCTGGGTATTTGACACAGGGCATCATAATGCAAGAGAGGCTCCAGGTGTTGACTGCAAATTGGCTGTTCTGGTTGACATTTGGTGTTGGGTTATAAAATGAGGTCCTGAATTTGCAATAACTTAGTATGTAGCTCATTATGTAGTGTTCTGTTACAGTATAATCTTTATGAAAATTTACATCGAATGTGAATAATTTGAATTTCTTCAGAATAAAACATATAAGAAAAGAACACATGACAAATTGGAGAATGGTCTCAAGGGCTTCTGAAACAAAACACTATATTGACACAAATTTGTTGTAATGAATGTCAAATTTAAAAATGTTTAATATTTACATGTATAACTCTTGAAACTATTCATCACCATATATAATTGACAACAGAAATATTTTTTGGAATAATCTAGTGGTCAAATTAATAAAATATGTGAATGATCCAAGTGGAAAATTCCCAAATTAGCATTTTATCAGCAAATGAAATCAATAACACAAAAGTAATAGTGAATGTAAGAGGAGAACTCAAAATACAGGCTACATTCCAGCATGAATAAGAGGATGGATGCAAAATTCATTTAGCCTAATATGATTACTTAAAAAATAATAGTGTATGGGATCAAATGGCAAATTATGACTTCATATATGAGTATTCAGAGAGTGAGGAATAATCATACATCAAAACTCTTTAATTTAAGAAATATGGGAGCTAGATTTAAGGTTTGTTATTCAAGCATATGTTATAACCCTAATGTGATGAAGTGAGTTCCTTTCTGGTCTTAATAGTATGATGTAGCATTTGGGAACAAAGATGATGCCTAAGAGTGATATACTAGAAGTCATGATAGAGAGGACTTCCATAGCAACCATGACCTTCCCCTTGGTGCTATGGTACACAGGGAGGAAGCTGATCCACACACTGGAGAACACCAGCATACTGAAAGCCAGGAACTTGGCTTCATCGAATGTGTCAGGCAGATTCCTAGACAAAAAAGCCATGAGGTAACTCCCTATAGCCAGTGTTCCCAGGTACCCCAGGATGCAGTAAAAAGCAATAGCTCAGCCTTTGTTGAAAGTGATGATGATATGTCCATATTCTGAAAGGACATCTTTGTCAATAAATGGAGGAGAGGTTGCCAGCCAGATTCCAGAGAGAACAACTTGCAGCAGGGTGCAGATGGGAATGATGAAATAAGGTGCCCTTGCTATCAGCAGCCACCTCCTCATTCTCCCTGGAGTAGTGATCTTGAAGGCTGTAAGTACAGTGAGAGTTTTGGCCATCACAGTGGAAAGAGCCACAGAGAATAGAAGTCCAAATATGTTCTGCTGTAGAATACAGGTGACTCTGCTAGGATGGCCAATGTAAAGAAAGGGACAGAGAAAACAGAGGATGAGAGTGATGAGCAGGTCATAACTGAGATGCCGGTTATTGGCCTTGACAATAGCAGTGTCTCTGTGTTTCAGAATTATCCCAAGAACAACAGCTATGAGTGAGGAGAAACCCAAGGACATGACTCTGAATATCTTCCCCAAGGGGTCTTCATAGTCCAGAAATATCACAGTCTTATGTTGACAGTGGTTCTTCTCATTATTTGCATACTGTGTTTCTGGACCCTTCACACACTGATCCACATCTGGCAGGAATGCAGGTGGTTATGAATGCATACTCAGGTTTCCCCTTTTAGTCTAAGCTCTTCCCTGCTCAAGAACATTACAATGATAATGTTGCTTTGTTTCACATACAAGTACAGAAGGATTTGATTCAATTTGCCTTCTACTTCATGGTGACAGAAATTAAGCAGCACCAATGCTTTCGCTGTTTTTACTTATGTGGCATCCTCTCCTGGCGGGACATTGCTGTATCTGTTTTACAAGTCACTAGAGCATTGGCATACGTCACATGAACCTAATTTCACTCTGGCATTGCCTCTTCATTAATACATCACCATTCTTAAGAGGGCAGGAGACTTCAGTGCAATAGAAAGGAAGTCTTTTGAAATCTTATAAGGATGTTCTCTTATATTCCAAATGCATGTACATTCATAAAATCCATGGTGTTCTCTAAGTTTCTTCATTCTGTGATGCCAGGTTCGTCCTAGGGACCCCAGGTAGGATACCATACCACCTGTTACCAATCCTTAAAGCCTGCTCTACAGGACCAGACTGTACTCCCTCCCTTGGGCTCCACATTCCATTTCACACCTTAGGCAGAAGACTTCTGTTTTACCTCAGGCCAGGCTGGTTCCAGAGCCCCAAGGTAAGACATTGCCCACTGCTAGCCAGCACTCACCAAAGCTGGCCCAACAGCCCCCACTGCATACACCTGCACTCCCTATCACATCCCACAAATTCCACATAAAATTTCTGCTTTACTGGATCCTATGGTATACTAGGAATCCCAGACACCAATCAGAAACCCAGAACACAATAGGCCACACAGGTTATTGAAACCACAGAGGCCAGGTTGGCATCCAAACTTCTTAATGGAGACTATAAATGCCAGAAGAGTCAGGAGAGATGTTATGTAGACTCTAAGAGAACATTGATGCAAGCCCAGACTACTATATCCAGCAAAATGCCCAATCACCATTGACAGAAAAAAAACAGAAAATTCATGAAAAAGTCAAATTTAAATCGTATCTACCAAAATCCCAGGTCTCGTGAAGGTATGGAAAGAAAAATTCCAGTCAAAACTCTAAGGAGGTTAACTATACCCACTAAAATATGGCAATATATAATCTCATACCAACAAAAAACAAAGACTGGAAACACACACACACACACACACACACACACACACACACACACATATACACACCCATCAACACCAACAACAAAATAACAGGAATTAATAAGCATTGATCATTAATATTTTCTGATATTAATGGACTAAATTCTCCAATAAAAAACATAGGTAAGAGACTGCATATGAAAACTGGATACATCCTATTGCTGCATACAAGAAACATATTTCTACACCAAATATAGACATTAGCTCTAAATGAAGGGTTGGAAAAAGGTACCTATATAAAAAGTGGAGAGATCTCATACCTGCAACTTAGCAGTATATCTGAGAGCTTTAGAACAAAAAGAAGCAAGAACATCCAAAAAGAGTAGATGGCAATAAAACAATCAAATTGAAGGCTGAAATAAATAAAATAGAAAAAAAAAGAGAAGAATCCAGAGAATCAATGAAAGAGAGAGCTGGTTTTTGAGAAAATCAACAAGATAGACAAATCGCTATCTAAACCATTTAAAAGGCAGAGAAAGAATACTCAAATTAACAATATCAGAAATGACAAGGGGAGGGCATAACAACAGACTCCAAGGAAATTCAAAGAATCATTAGGTCATGCTTTAACAACCTGTACTCCACAAAATTGGAAAATCTGAGAGCAATGTATATTTTTCTTGATAGATGCAACTTAGCAAAAATAAATCATAATTAGACAAAAAATTTAAAACGATCTATAACCCTTAAGAAAATAGAAGCAGTCATGAAAAGTCTCCCAAGTAAAAAACACCCAGTGTCAGATGGTTTAGCACAGAATTCTCCCAGAACTTTGAAGAAGAGCTAATACTAACACACCTCACATTACATCTCAAATTAGAAACAGAAGGAAAATTGTAAAATTCATTTTCTGATGTCACGGTCACCCTGATATCCAAATCACAGAGTCAACAAAGAAAGAAAATAACAGACCAATTTTCCTTTTGAATTCAGGTGCAAATACAATAAAATTCTTGCAAATAGAATCCAAGGACATATCAAAATATCATTAATCATGATGAAGTAGGCTTCATCTCAGAGATTAAGGAATATTTCTACATATGCAAATCAATAAATATAATCATCATATAAACAAAATAAAAGCAAGAAAATTGTATATGATCATCGCATTGGATTCTGAAAAATCCTTTGACAAAATCCTACACCCTTCATGAGAAAAGACTTGGAGAGATTACGAATACAAGGAGAGGACTTACTCATCACAGAGGCAATTTACATCAAGTCTATAGCCAACATTAAAGTAAATGGAGAGAAACTAAAAGAAATTCCACTAAATTCAGGAACAAGACAAGTTGTGTACTTCCTCTGTAACTATTCAGTATAGTACTTGAAATTCTAGTTAGAGCAATAAGATAACTGAAGGAGACAAAGGGCACAAATTGAAAAGGAAGAATTGGAAGTATCATTATTTGCAGATGACTTGACAGTATACATAATTGATGCCAAAATCCTGCCAGGGACCTCCTTAAGCTGATAAACCCTTCAGGATTGTGGCTGGGTACAAGTTTCATTAAAAAATTCAGTAGCTCTCCTCTTTACAAATTACAAAGTGTTTGAGAAAGAACACCCTTCACTATAGCCATAAACTATATAAAATCTTTTGGGGAAACACTAAGCCAGCAAGTGAAAGACTTACATAACATAAACTTCAAGCTTTTGAAGAAAGAAATGAAGACTAACTAAGAAGATGGAAAAATTTCTCATGCTCATGTTTCAGTAGGTTCAACATAGGAAAACATAGCCATTTTACCAAAAGAAATCTACAGATTTAATGCAATCCATGTCAAAATTGCAACACAATCCCAGTCTTTACAGAGTTGAAAGGACAAGACTCAATTTCATATTGCAAATCAAAAACCCTGGATAGCTAAAACAATCTTGTACAATAAAAGAACTGCTGGAGGTATCACCATCCTTGGTTTAAAACTGTACTACTAAACTATAGTAGTAAAACCCAAAAAGTATTGGCATAAAAACAGATAGGTTGATCAACAGAATCTTACGGGAAAACCCGGACATAAATGCACACACCTATGGATACCATAATTTTGATAAAGAATCCAGAGAGACACAATGGAAAAAAGAAAACATCGTCCACAAATGGTACCTAACTTACTGGGATGTCTGCATGTAAAAGAATGCAAATAGATTTATAATCACCATCTTGCATAGAACTCAAGTCCAAACGAATCAAACCTCAACATAACAGCAGACTCACTGAAAAAAAAAAAACAGAATTACTGAACTTAACAGAAGAGAAAGTTGGGAGTAGCCTTGAACCCACTGGCACAGGAGATGACTTACTGAACAGAGCACCCATAACACAAGCACTAAGATCAACAACTAATAGATGGGACCTCATATAACTGAAAAGCTACTCTAAGGCAAGGACACCATAAATAGGAAAAAATGGCAGTCTACAGATGGGAAAAGGTTTTCACCAACTACACATCAAATAGAGGACTTATATCCAAATGATATAAAGAACTGAATAAACTAGACATCAACAAACCAAATAGTGAAATGAAGAGAGGAAGCCCGAAACTAAACAGAGAATTCTCAGTAGAGGAAACCAAAATGGCTGAGAAACAATCAGAAAAATATTTCAAATTCTTAGCCATCATGGAAATTCAAATCAAAAAGATTTTTGGGATTCCATCTTACACCAGTCAGAATGGCAATGATCAATCACAAAAGTGGTTACTTATGCTAGTGAAGATATGAACCAAAGGGAACACTCTTCCATGCTGGTGGGAGTGAAAATTTGTACAGCCACTATAAAATCAATATAATGATTCCTCAGAAAATTGGGAACTGACCTACCTCAAGACCCAGATATGTAACTCTTGGGCATAAACCTAAAAGATGCTCCATCCTCCCATAAAGAAACTTGCTCAACCCTGATCACAGCAGTGTTATTCATAATAATTAGAAACTGGAAACCATCTAGGTATATCTCAACTAAAGACTGAATAAGAAAATGTGGTACATTTACACAATGGAGTATTATCCATCTGGTAGAAAAAAATGACATCATGAAATTTGGTGGTAAAAGGACAGAACTAGGAAAAAAACCATTCTTTGTGTGGTAATCCAGAACCAGAAAGACAAACATGATATGTACTCACTTATAAGTGAACATTAGCTGTTAAGGATAATCACACTACAATCACCAGACACACAGAGGCTAAGTAACAAGAAGAGTTCTAGAGGTGACAAATGGATCTTCCTGGGAAAGGGAAATGTAATTCATTTTTGTCGGTGTTCTGGGTGTGGGTAGAGATGAGAATGGGAGGGATGAGGTGCAGAGTGGGAGACATAAGAAGAGAGTAGGAGGAGAGACTATTGGAATAGGTGGATATATAGTGAACGATGTGGAAATCAAGTGCAGTGGAAACTTTCTGGAAGCTATGAAAGTAACCCTTGAGACGATACCTAGAAATGTAGGATATGGAGCCTAAACCATGCATCATATTTCACCAGGCTAGGCTCTCATTGTTGGGAATTGGACATCAATCCAGCAACCAAACTTTTCATGCACAACCTGCCCTGCCAACAAGCTGTGCTGGGGCAATGGTGGCCCAGAGCTTATGGGGTGGTCAATCAGAGACTGATCTCTCTTGAGGGCCAAGTCATGAGAAACAGGCCATGCTTGACACTGCCTGGATGGCCACGATCATGAGGCTGAATTCTCCGAGTTATAGAACAGAACAAAACACTACTGAAAAGAAAAAAAGAACAAAAGAATTAAAGAAAATTAAATCAAATGTTTTCTAATCATATTCTAATATAACCATTGATTGGTGCCTAGCCCAAGCATCATCAGGAAGACTTACTAGAGAAGCTGATGAGATTCAGAGACCCACAGCTAAACATTATAGAAAGTTCATTAAACTACACAGAAGAGGAGGAGGACAGATTTTAGGAGCCAGAGAGGTTGAAGTCACCAGGAGATCATGGCCCAAAGAATCACATAAGCAGGAAACATAGGGGTTTACAGAGACTATAGCAGCAATCAGGGAGCCTCTGTGGGTCTGTGCTAGGCCTTCTGAGTACATGCTGAATTTATTTTAGCTTGAGATTTTTGTGGGACTCCTAACAGTTGGAAGTCGGGGTGTCCATGACTCTTTTGCCTGCACATGGAACATTTTCATCCTACTGGGTTGCCTGGTCCAGCATTGATATGAGAGTTTATGCTCAGTCTGATTGCATCTTGTTATGTCAAGTTCAGTTGATATCACTGGGAGGCCTGTCATTTTTGGCAGGGAACTGAAAAAAAGGGTGGATCTTGGGAAAGAAGGGGTAGTAGAGGCTGTGGCTGGGTCGAAGAAAGGGTGGGGAGGCCGTGCTCAGGATGTATTCTATAATATATAGAATTATCATAAAATTGAATTAATGTAAAAAATAAAACTATGATATTCTCACCAGTCTAGTGGTATAAGGGAGAAACCTGCAGTAATTTGAATGAGAATGTCCCCCCACCTCCCCCACCCCCGCTTACTTCACATATTTTTATGGCTTGACCCCAGTTGGTGAAGCTATTTGAAAAGGATTAGGAGATGTGGACCTTTTGAGAGAGGTCTATTGCTGTGGAAAGATTTTAAGGATCTTGTCATCCACAGTATGTCTTCTCTGTCTCCTACTTGGGGATCAATCTGTAAAGTCTCAACAGTTCCTGTTGTCATGTTGTCTTAATTAAATTTCTATTGCTGTGAAGAGACATCATAACCAAGACAACTAATAAAATAAAGAATTTAACCTGCAGGCTCACAGTTCCAGATGGAGAACATGGCAAGCTGCATGAAGAAGGAATGGAGCTGGAAAAATAGCTGAGAGCTTACATCTGATCTATAGGCGTGATGGAGAGAAAGACAGAGACAGAGACAGACACAGAGAGTTGGGAATGACACAGGGTTTTGATTCTCCATTCGAGCCCTCAGTGACAGACCTTCATCAATAAGGCCAAATTTCTTAATACTTCCCAAATAGTTCCACAACTATAGACCAAGTATTCAAACACATGAGCCTATGGAAGACTTTCTCACTCAACCAGCCACATATGCCTCTGCTGTGCCCTCAAGGAGTCTTAACAGTCTGAAATTGAAAGCCAATTAAATGGCTTCTTTTATAAGTTGCTTCATTGTAGTGCCTTTGCACAACAATAGAGAAGAAATGGAGACAAAGCACATGGTGACATGAAGCATAGTTCACTGGTGTGAGAAGAGTGGTTTTCTGTAGACAGTCATGTCCAAAGTGGTTCAAGAACAAAATCAGGTATGAATTTCAATATCAAGAGCATGTTATTTCAGTGGGAAAATGAATTGCAATCTGATGTTTTCTAAGAGTTGGAAGGAAGATGATTGTCTTTACAGATGTGAATTGATTGCAGTTCACTTATAGATATTTTTCATTTGCTTGTACATTGCAGATGTGGAGAGCTGTGATGTTTTCTGCATGATTGACATGCACCTGTCTCATTGGAAATTTCATTCTCTGGGCATTGCTTACATTCAAAGCAACAGGCAGCCTCTCCCTTTCGGTGGGTTTTCCTGAATCCAAGACAACAGCTCTCACTGCATACAGACTGAGGAATCTGAGAATAATAAAATGAATGTTAGCAAAGGGTCATGTTTTATGGAATCTCTAATAGAGTATTTTTGAATATAGAACTGTTAATATTCATGAATGCTGATAGTTGAGATTTTTGTTGCTAAAGTGAGTCATTCACAGGCCCATGTGGTAAATGCTTGACCCTAATAACATCACTTTGTTGGAAAATTGTTGAAAGACTATGAGATGAGGCATAAAAATAAGAATTTAGGTCCTTGTAACCAAGGTTGGATAAAACACAGGGACAAATAACCAAACCAATGGAAACACATGAATTATGAACCAAAGGCTGAGGCTCCCCCAACTGGATCAGGCCCTTTGAATAGGTGAGACAGTCGATTGGCTTGATCTGTTTGGGAGGCATCTAGGCAGTGGTACCAGGTCCTGGGCTGGTTGCATGAGTTAGCTGTTTGAAATCTGGGACTTATGCAGGGACGCTCATCTCAATCTGGGAGGAGGGGACTGGACCTGCCTGGACTAAGTCTATCAGGTAGATCCCAGTCCTCGGGGGAGACCATGATCAGGAGGAGTTGGGAAGCGGGGGTGGGCTGGGGGGAAAGGGAGGGGTAGGAAAGGAGAGAACAAGGGAATCTGTGGCTATTATGTAGAACTGAATAGTACTATAAAATAAAAAAAATAAATAAAAAAGAAGTTTGGATGCCAAACTGGCCTCTGTGGTTTCTATAACCTGTGTGGCCTATTGTTTTCTGGGTTTCTGATTGGTGTCTGGGATTCCTAGTATACCATAGGCTCCAGTAAAGCAGAAGTTTTCTGTGGAATTTGTGGGATGTGATAGGGAGTGCAGGTGTGTGCAGTTGGGGGCTGTTGGGCCAGCTTTGGTGAGTGCTGGCTAGCAGTGGGCAGTGTCTTATCTTGAAGCTCTAGAACCAGCCTGGCCTGAGGTAAAACAGAAGTCTTCTGCCTAAGGTGTGAGATGGAATGTGGAGCCCAAGAGAGGGAGTACAGTCTGGTCCTGTAGAGCAGGTTTTAAGGAGTGGTAACAGGTGGTAAGGTATCCCACATGGGGTCCCTAGGATGAACCTGGCATCCAGGAAAGGTGTCAGAGATGTGGGCTGGAATATGGAGCCCAAGATATATAGTGCTGCTGGGCTGTGCTGGACATGCTTTAAAGAGTATTAGCCAACAGTGGGCTGAGACTTACCTGGTGTCCCTAGGACCTTCCAGAGCTGTTTGGTGGAATACGGATCCGCATGAAGGGGATGCTAGAGTCCCTAGAACCAACCAGGTGGCTACTGATAGCAAAGGCCCCTTATTTCATCATTTCCATCTGAACATTGCTGCAAGTTGTTCTCTCTGGAATCTGGCTGGCAACCTCTCCAACATTTATTGACAAAGATGTCCTTTCAGAACATGGACATATCATCATCATTTGCAACAAAGGCTCAGCTATTGCCTTCTACTGCATCCTGGGGTACCTGGGAACACTGGCTATAGGGAGTTACCTCATGGCTTTTTTGTCTAGGAATCTGCCTGACACATTGGATGAAGCCAAGTTGCTGGCTTTGAGCATGCTGATGTTCTGCAGTGTCTGGGTCAGGTTTCTCCCTGTCTACCATAGCACCATGGGGAAGGTCATGGTGGCTATGGAAGTCCTCTCTATCTAGAGTTCTAGTATATCACTTTTTTGGCATCATCTTTGTTCCCAAGTGCTACATCATACTATTAAGACCAGAAAGGAACTCACTTCATCACATTATGGACACAACATATGCAAAAGAACAAACCTTAAAACTTAGCTCCCATATTTCTTAAATTAAACAGTTTTGAAACATGATTGTTCTTCACTCTCTGAATACTCACATATGAAGTCATAATTTGGCATTTGATCCATATGCTATTATTTCTTTAAGTAATCATATTAGGCTAAATGAATTTTGCATTGATCCTCTTATTCATGTTGGAATATAGCCTGCATTTTGAGTTCTCCTCTTACATTCACTATTACTTTTGTGTTATTGATTTCATTTGCTGATGAAATGCTAATTTGGCAATTTTCCACTTGGATCATTCACATATTTTATTAATTTATTAACAGTGAAATTGTATCAGGATTGGATTATAAGGTTATAAGAAAAAAAGCCTGTTTTCACACAAACACCCTTAATTTATCTGGTAATCGTACAGAAGGTATCTGGTCAAGTGAACACAAAATATTTGGTCAGCAATTGAAATGTTATATTTATGAAGGATTAAGAAGGCTATAATATCTTATGGCATGCATTCCTCATTTGTAAAGCAAATGTTAAACTCCTGGTCAACTTAAAATAAGATTATACCACAGGACTGGAGAGAATTGATAAATGCTGTTCTGGAACCTTGGCACAGCTGCAGTGGCAAATGTGGTTCAAAGAGGTAGATAAAAACATAGAAAATCAATGGAGGGCTAAAGGTAATCAAATCTCTCAGGACCAGCTTGTTGAAAAAAGCCAAAATGCCTCAATACAAACAAAATGTTTATAGGATATCCAACCCCTAATTCTATGTTGAATGGCAGCCTTGAATGCATGGAACAGAACTGAGAAACCAAGAAAGAAAACTGAGTCATTTAAAATGGTTATACAAGGCTCAAAAGAACCCTTCATGGATTTCTTACAAAGACCAATTTCAGCAGTAAAGAGAATGGTCTCGAATTCAGAAGCTAGCTAGATAATAATCAATTTTTTGGCTTTTGAGAGCTTGAATGCAGCATAAAGAGAATAATCAGGCTGTTAAAGGCAAGATAAGCACCCCTGGAAGATTGGATTAGGGACATGTTTAATGTTGAGGCTCATGACAATGATGATATGTGAATAGGAGAAGCAATTTCAAGAGGTTTGAGGAATGTCAGATCTTTTTGATTTGGAAAGCAAGGACATTTGAAAAGGGACTGTAAACAAGGCATTCCTAGAAACAATGTTTCTTCAAGGAACAAGGGCAACAGATTTCCCCTTCCTTCTGGAGTATGCAGAAGGTGTGGTAATGGAAAACACTGGACCAAGGAATATAGATCAACAAGGAACAGGGAAGGTAATACTTTGCCTCAGGCTTCGGATAACTCCCAGAGGGGCCTCAGGCAGACCCCATCAGCAAATCCAGCTCAGACCTTTCCTGCAGTTATAGAGGAAACTCCTACTCAGAGCAATTAAATAACCCAATGCCTATTGGAATAAACCAGCCTGCCCGGGGTAATGGAACAACAGAGACAGAGAGAACAGAAAATTCAGGAGAAACCATGAAGAAATTTTTTTGGCAAACTTCTATAAATGAACAAAGACCAAAATTATCAATAAAAAATAAATGGTGTTTTGTTGTCTGGTCTGGTACACACAGGTGCTGATGTGATCATAATTGCACCAAAATTTTGGCATATAACTTGGCCCCCTTCAGGAGGTAAACTTTCAGCTGTTAGGGATTGGAACATTATCATAAGTGAAACAAAGTGCAAGATGGCTCAAATGTATAGTTCCAGCATCACAGAGAGGAAAATAAAATCCATATGTGGCTACCATAGCTATGAACCTGTGTGGTCGAGACCTGTTGCAACAATGGAATATTCAAATTAATATCCCTCCAATCTCAGAAACAAATCATAAACTAGCACATGTTTTTGAGAGAAATATTAGAAGATATTGTTCTAATGGTCGGTCACCAGCCACCCAGAAACTCCAAGCTTTAGAAGAGCTGGTAGAAGAAAAGTTAAATGCTCTGCATATTGAAGAATCAACCAGCCATTGGAATTCTCCTGTATTTGTTATTAAAAAGAAATCTGGTAAATGGGGAATAGTAACAGACCTTAGAGCAATTAACAAATCAATTCAGCCTATGGGCTCTCTACAATCTGGAATTCCTATGCCTACTCTGTTACCAAAAGGATGGCCTCTCATAGTTATTGTTTTAAAAGTCTGTTTCTTTTCAATACCCTTACAAGAAAAAGACAGAGAAATATTTGCTTTCACAGTGCCTACTTACAATAATTCTCAACCAGTTAAGAGATATCAATGCAGGGTCCTCCCACAAGAAATGTTGAATAGCCCAACCCTGTGCCAATATTTTGTACAGCAGTCATTTGATGTGATAGGTGAAAAAATTCCTAAATCTATAATTTATCATTATATGGGTGATATTTTACTAGCTGACTCAAATGCAGATACTTTAGAAAGAATGTTTGAAGAAGTAAAGAAAATTTTGTCTTGCTGGGGCAAAATTACATATTGCTCCTATAAAGACACAAAGAGGAGAATCTATTAATTATTTAGGATATAAAATAGGTCTACAAAAAATTAGACCCTGGCCACCAGCGCAGCTGTGCCAGAGCTGCGAGGAGACCCACCGCCTGACTCCCCCCCCCCCCCCCCCCCCCCCCCCCGCCTCGCCGGCCGCCGCGTCCTCAGATTTATTCCAACAATCTGTTAAAACATGGTGGATTACTATGAAGTTCTGGGCGTTCAGAGACATGCCTCACCTGAGGACATTAAAAAGGCATATCGGAAACAGGCACTGAAAAGGCATCTGGACAAAAATCCTGAAAATAAAGAAGAAGCAGATCGGAAATTCAAACAAGTAGCTGAGGCCTATGAGGTGTTATTGGATGCAAAAAAGCAGGACATCTATGACAAATACGGCAAAGAAGGATTAAATGGTGGAGGAGGAGGAGGTGGAAGTCATTTTGACAGTCCGTTTGAGTTTGGCTTCACATTCCGGAATCCAGATGATGTTCTTCAGGGAATTTTTTGGTGGAAGGGACCCATTTTCATTTGACCTCTGTGAAGACCCATTTGATGACTTCTTTGGGAACCAAAGGGGTCCCCGAGGAAGCAGAAACCGAGGTACAAGCTCGTTTTTCTCTGCCTTCAGTGGATTTCCTCCTTTTGGAGATGGATTTCCTGCTTTTGATACAGGATTCACTCCATTCGGCTCACTAGGGCATGGGGGCATAACTTCCTTCTCTTCAGCATCATTTGGCGGTAGTGGAATGGGCAACTTCAAATCAATATCAACTTCTACTAAGACAGTTAATGGCAAAAAAATTACCACAAAGAGAATTGTGGAGAATGGTCAAGAAAGAGTAGAAGTTGAGGAAGACGGACAGTTAAAGTCCATGACGATAAATGGTAAGGAGCACCTGCTACGTTTGGATAACAAGTAATTCAACGCACGCGTTTAACAGAAACGGTAAACCATAACAAGCACCAGTTGAGGAATAACAGGAACTTTTTTTTTTGAAGATTTCAAACGAACTCGACTTTCTGTATAACTGTACCTAATCTAAAGTATTTATAAAACAGCTCATCGGAGCCCCTATTTGTCGTAGACTTTTGAGTTTGTTGTTGGGACCACAAAATTAAAATTAAAATTGTTGTAATCTCTGTATGCACTTTGCTTTAAACAAAAGAAAACAAAATGTAATCTGAGGTGAGCCCTGTGACTCTTGAGTAGTGCTAGGACAAGACTGTTGTTTAACACCAGCATGGATCTGCTTCCTTCCCATTATGTTGACATGTGAGTAGTGTCAGCCTGCTGTGAAGTTAACATTGCCAGATAAACCTTCCACAGAAATATTTCAATTTTATTTTCAGTATTTATTAAAGAAAGCTATTACTGCCTCAATGGTAATACATTTCTGGTTTAGTGTAAATTAAGGATGTTTTCTAGTTGTGCATGGATGTTGGCAAATTTGTCAGTTCTGACAATTGTTTAAATATGTAATGTTAAGCTTAGGTTTAAAAAAGCTGGTAATTTGGGTCTATGTCATTTGCTTAAAAAAAAAAGAAAATAAATGCAAAAAAAAAAATTAGACCCCAAAAGGTGCAAATTAGGAGAGATTGATTACAGAATATTAATGACTCTCAAAGATTATTTGGGGACATTTCTCATCTACGAACTATTGTTGTGGTAAGAAATGATGATCTTAATAATTTGTTCAAAACCTTAGAAGGTGACAAGGACTTAAATAGTCCAAGGAATTATCACCTGAAGCTGAGAAAGAATTGGCCTTGGCAGAATAGAAAGTACATGAAGGACACGTGGATTGTATCCATCCAAAGCTGGATTGCATTTTTGTTATTTTACCCTCTAGGAATTCTCCTACAGGAATATTAATGCAGAGGGAAGATATTGTATTAGAATGGATATTTTTACCAAAGAAAACAAATAAAATATTAAAAATTTATGTGGAAAAAAATTTCTGACTTAATTTTGAAAGGAAAATTGAGACTTTGTCAATTAGCAGGAATAGACCCAGCAGAAATTGTTGTTCCTTTATCTAAGGGGGACATTGAAAAGTTATGGACAGAAACTGAACGTTGGCAAAGAGCTTGCAGTAATTTTTTTGAGAAACTTAACCGCAAATATCCCAATGTGATAGAATTGGTCTTATAAAGAGAACTGATTGGATTTTTCCTTGAATTGTATGGGGAAAACCCATATCCGGAGTTCGTACATTTTATACAGATGCCAACAAATAAGGAAAGACAGGTTACAAATCAGAAAATTTACATAAAGTGGTTCAAAGTCCTTATAATTCAGTTCAAAAATCAGAATTGTATGCTATTACTATTAATGTTGGTATTAATGGATTTTTCAGAACCTCTCAACATAGTTACTGACTCTCAGTATGCGCAAAGAGTGGTATTCCATATTGAGACTGCAGAATTTATCCCTGATGAGTCAGAATTAACTTCATTATTTATTCAGTTACAAGATACAATCAGGAAAAGGAGTCATACTTTATATATAACTCACATTCGATCCCATACTGGTCTGCCAGACCCTCTAGCACAAGACAATGATGAGAATGATAAATTATTGATAGGAAATGTGCTGGAGGCCTCAGAATTTCATAAAAAACCCATCATGTCAAGAGTAAAGGTTTAAAAAAAGATTTTTCCATAACCTGGCAAAAAGCCAAGGAAATTTTAAGGATATGTCCTACTTGTTCCTTTTACAATCAGACACCATTACCAGCAGGATGTAACACAAAGTGTACTCAGAGGAATGAAACCTGGCAGATGGATGTGTTTCACTATGCAGAATTTAGAAAATTGAAATATGTACACCATACCATTAACACTTATTCAGTATTTCAATGGGCAACTGCTTTGAGTTCTGAAAAAGCTGATTCTGTAATCACTCATTTGCTAAAAGTTATGGCCATCATGGGTATATCTGTCAAATTAAAACTGACAATGCTCCATCATATGTCTCTGTTAAAAGGAAACAGTTTTTTGCTTATTACAATATAAAGCATATTACAGGTATACCACATAATCCTACAGGCCAAGCAGTAATAGAAAGGTCAGACAGAACTCTAAAGAATATGCTAAATAAACAGAAAAGGGTACAACCCCCGCCCCCGAAATAGACTATATATGCTTATTAACTTAGAATTTTCTCAGTGCAAATGAGAAAGGAACCACTGCTGCAGAGAGACATTGGATAATAGAAAAAATTACAGAATTAAATCAGCCTATATATTTTTAGGATGTGCTGACCTCAGAATGGAAACCAGGATATGTGTTACGTTGGGACGAGGTTTTGCTTTTGTTTCTACGGGAGAATATAAGCTATGGTACCATCAAAATTGATAAAGATCCGATTTGTACAAGAGAGACATCTTAATTAGAGGAGGTGATAGTTCATCAACCAGCATAACCATCCAATTTAAATTAAACTAACTTATACCATTAATACATACCTTTTCATTTAATCAGATAATAACTTTCCAAAGGGAAACCTCTCCAAAATTACTATTGGAAAAAGGTTTTTGTTTTTGGCTTTTAGGATAATGAAAGCTAAGGAATCTGAAGAACACTGTATAAATGAGAAAACTGAAGAAAACAGACAAATCATCTGTCCCAAGAAAAAGAGCAAAATGATCTATTGTTCTATCATGTATAAAATTTTATAATTCTTCCTAAATGTTTGTTTCTGCTCTTCTCTAAAGATATTTGACACTATTGATCTTGTAGTCCCAGTTCAATTAAAATTTAATGCTGGCTCTGGAGTTGGAGAATGGTTCTCTCCTTCTTTAAACTCAAACATGTTGTTAAAAGCAAAATGCAAACTCTCTGTATCATGCCAGAAGAAGGAGCCATCTTCTGATAGGGGACAGGAGAAAAACCAAATTAATTAAGGGGCTATTCTATTACTACTAATCTCAATTCTTTGATTCTATTCTGATTCTATAAACTTTTTTTAAAGAATGAATTTTATATCAAATTTATAAGATTAATATATATATTAAACTTTGTTAAGATATGAATGGTCATATAGAGTACTAACTAATTCTAAAAAAGTGGGGGGGCTTCAGCTAGCTACCTATACATGTCTTTGTGTTCGAGTCTTTATCAGTTTTCTGCAGGAAATCATGGCCAGGCCGAACATCAACTGAAGTCTCCAGAAAGAAGATGGGGCCCCTCAGCAACAATAATTCCACATGAACAATAATAATACCACTAAGCTGACAAACATCATCTACAGATCAACTTTGGACAACAAACTGCTCAGAGCAATTTTGAGATGGCTAGCTGAGATGACCCAGTTTCAATGACTACTGGAATAAGGACTTGAGATAATCCTTGAACTTTGGCATTATGCTCAAACTGGACAACAAAAGGATATAGCTACCTTTCCTAGAATTTGACAATTAATCTAAATTTTTTTCTTTTCAGAATAAAGATATCATCGCCCATATCTGGCAAGAAACAATTTTAAGCATATGACGCCGATATTCCCAAAGAGGTGGTATGGGGTGGGTGGATTTTTGGTCTTTAAATGGGTTTTGTCTGGGATAATTTTCATTTTTTAGGAGGGTTGATTACAAGTTCTTGTTAAGGGTTAGGCATAGGACTAAGCAAAAGAGATTATATTTAAGGTTCTTGTTTTTTAAAAAAGACAGTTACTAGTTTTAAATATTTTACATTGGATTGGAATTTTTTATATTGAATACAAATTATGTATATTGAGATTGATATTGTTAGAAATTGCTATATGTATATTTCTAATCTTGTTTAAGATATTGTACTTATATCATTCATTTAACAATGTAATGCAATTTGCTGATCCTTGAATATTAATTATTTCCAATTATTAGGATATAAAGAAATGAAAGTTAGTAGTTAGACATTACAATCAGACTTATAGTCACATTAGGTGTGTTTTCAAGATCAAACAGATGTATTTTAGACAGAAAGGTCATCTTCAAACCCTTCAGAGATCTACAGATTATGGCATTTAAAATGTTTCAGTAACTTAGAATTTTTTTCTTATTTTGTTATTGACTATGAGACATGTTGGATCCTGGCAGTGCCACCCTATTTCAGGGAAATTTGGGCATTGAAGAAACTGCATATGGAGTTAACTTTCATTGTGTCAAAAGTTAGCTACTGAATAACAAAGTATCCTCGAATTTACTGCTGACAAACAGGACAGACAGGACATGAAATAGAGGACTACTGATTCTTGCCAAAACAAGTGTGGTTGTGGCTTTAACAAAAGGCATCTTCTGAGGCCAGGACAATATGGCACCATGCCTGAAGTGGCCTTTGCAATCTAAAAAGGCACAGTGCCCTTTTCTTCTAAGGCAGCTGAACAGGCAGTGGACTGATGACTTCTGATATGCAGTGGAAGAACAGCTGAAACAGTTATTCTTGAAGAGTAAATAAACTCACGCCTCTCAATAGTAGACTGGCATTTAATAGAGGGATGTGGAGAAGAATGGGATGCTGAGATGAAGACACACACACACACACACACACACACACACACACACACACAAACACAAACACAGAGCCAAGAAGAATGGACAGTTGAATACAAAAAACATCAACAATTTCCAGAATTTAGAATCATGAATCATGACATGACACTACTGGAATTTATGTGGTTCTGGTACATAGACTGCTCTCACAAAATGTGAGGTCAAACTGTTGACCCTGTGTATATCCTAGTTCACAAATGAATCTCTGTCAGATACGCTAAGCCTATAAGCTGAAGATGATGCCCCAACACTGTGGAGAAACCCTGGGTATCTGTCCAGGCACCTGCCTGTTTCTGTCAACTCACATTTATTTTAGAAGCTGCTTGCATGCACTTCCTGTTTTTATTTTTGTTAGGTAATATTCCTTCTTAGGTCTCTGAGTTAGTTATAGCTACAGTTTAGATAGTTATAGTTTTCCTTGTTAAGAATTTTAGAAAAGAAACTCACTGAAGAGTAAGTGTATATATTTGAAAGACATTATAAGATAGTTCTGTTAGTAATATAATTTAGGATAGAAAGTGATTCAGGTACATTTTGAACGTACCAAAATAGGAGAGATAATGGAATTATTTTCTCTGAATTTGTCAAATGCAAATGGACTGGACATTGTTTAGGTATTTATTGCTTGTATATATGGAATATAGTTATTGTATTTTTGTATATAGTTTATCTTATATTAGTTATAACTTTTTTCCTATTATTAAAATAGAAAGGGGGAAATATAGTGCTATTTGACATATGATGAAATGTGATTTTATTTGCATGTTAATAAATAAAGTTGCCTCAGAGTCAGAGCTAATAACAAGCCATAGCAAGAGCCAGGCATTGGTGGCACACACCTTTAATCCTGATCACAATGCAGACGGATCTCTGGATGTTCAAGGATACAGCCAGCATGGAGACACACACCTTTAATCTCCATACCAAACATAGAAGACCTGAAGGTCTGTAGAGACAGGCAGTGAAGTGGAGGTCATGTGGTTCGGTTTACAGCCAATGAGAAGCACAACAGAAAGTCAATAAAAAGACAGATACACAGGAAGTAGGTCTCTTGCTGAGGGGAAGGACAGCAGCAGCAGTGATTTTATAAGAAAGGGATTTTAGTATTAGTTCTTAGCTACTGCTCTGACCGCTTGGGCTTTTAACTCTGCATTTGGCTCTGTGTTTCTTATTTAATAAGATTGTTACATCTACATTCAAATTTGGTAGAAGAATGGGTGCCTGCTCTCACTGCAGCTTGATATACCAGGACTCACTGATATCCACGGGATTCCTGTCTGTATCTAAAAAATACCAGTGAAGGAGGATTAGATGTTGTGAGGTTGGAGGACAAAGGAGGGTGGACCTAGGAAGAGGGAAGGGAGGAGAACCTTTGGGTGGAATGTAAAATCAAGAAAATAAATAAATAAAAATATAATAATAAATAGAAAAAATGAAAAAGAAACAAATACACAAAGAAGACCAAGGGAAGAAAATTAAGAAAAAAAGTCTACGAAAATTCCTTTCTTTCCATTTTGTGTTATGGAAACACTCCTATGCATGGATCCTAAATTGTATCTAATAATGTACTCAGTGAGACTCCACTGGAGAAAACAGATTTCCCTTTTCAAAGCAGGTAGAAGTTTCACATAGCTTCTTTTTTAGGGGTGAGATGTGGTGTCCATTTGCTCCTCACAATTATGAGACATCATTTGAACTTGTACCATTTGAACCACAACAGGTCTTGGGCATTCTCACACAGTTTGGGTGAGCTTATATATGCATCAGTGCCATTGTGTCTGCAAGACAATGCTTCCTTGGAGTTATCCATCACCTTTGACTCATAATTCTATCTGTCTCCTCTTCCGCATAGATCACTAAGTCTTGAGTTGAAGGAATTGATGAGACAACTCACTGAAGACAATGTGCTCCAAAGTTTCTCGCTCTGTGCAGACACTCTCCAGTTGTGGATTTCTGGGTTAGTTCCCATTGACTACAAGAAGCTTCTTCTCTAATGAGAGCTGAGTGAGGAACTGATCAATGAGCATAGCAGAAAATCATTAGGATTCAATTTATTGCTGAGTTCTTAAACAGAATAATAGTATTAGATTTTCCCATATATATATATATATATATATATATATATATATATATATATACATATATATATATATATACTCAGGTTCTGGGAATCTTTATCCATGTCAGGTCGAGTTCCATTTCATGGACTGGACATTAAACCCAGTCAGACATTGCTTGGTTAAACCCCTAGTATTTATGTCATTATTGTACTTACGTACCATACAGGCAAGTCATCATTATAGATCACAAAATCTGTAGCTGGATTGGTGGTTACAATTCTCCTCTGGTAGAATGCAGAATACCTTCTAGTACCATAAATGCAAGTCAATACAAGAACTAGCTTGACTTCGCCATGTTCAATGAAATAATGAGGAACAAATAGCCAAACAAATGGAAACACATGAACTATGAACCAATGGCTGAGGGGCCCCCAACTGGATCAAGCCCTCTGAATAGGTGAGACAGTTGATTGGCTTGATCTGTTTGGGAGGCATCTAGGTAGTGGTATCAGGTCCTGGGCCCATTGCATGAGCTAGCTGTTTGAAACCTGGGAATTATGCAGGGAGGCTTGGCTCAATCAAGGAGGAGGGGACTGGACCTGCCTGGACTGAGTCCATCAGGTTGATCTCAGTCCTCAGGGGAGGGCTTGCTCTGGAGGAGGTGGGAATGAGGGGTGGGCTGGGGGGAAGGGGAGGGGGCAGGAAGGGGAAGAACAAGGGAATCTGTGGCTGTTATGTAGAACTGAATAGTATTGTACCAGGTTAGAAGTTTCTGTGGGTTTTCTTGTGATGTCCTTGTTGGCTCTGGCTCCTACACTCTTTGCCCTCTCTCTCTCCAGTAGGATTCACCAAACACAGAACAGGGTCTGATGGTGGACCTCTGGCATTGTTCAGGAATTACTTTTAAAAAATTACAACTGAAAAAAAACCCACATAGTTCAAACGTGCTATGATTTCGTTGTGCTTTCCTCATTTGGTGAGATTCTAGGATGCTCACAATTTCCAACACTTATAAATAGAACAAGAATGAAAATGATGAACAAGTGTTTGTGTAGTAAGATACAGAATTCTTTGAGTATGTTTCCAAGAATTATATTGCTGGATTTTGAAGTAGATAGACTCACAACCTCATGAGGAATTCTCACACTGGTTTCCATAGTGGCTGCACATGTTTTTACCCCCACAAGCAATCAATAAATGCTCCTCACTCCTGGAATCCTCACCAGCATATGCTGTCATTTGTATTATTGGTCTTGGACATACTGATTGATTTAAGAGGAATTTTCAAAGGAGTATTTATTTGCATATCTGTGATAGCTATGAATGATTTCTTTAAGTTTTGTTCAGACATTTGTGTTTAATCTTCTGAGATCTCACTGATTAATAATTTACCCTATTTTTAATTTGGCTATTATTTGCTTTATGTTAGTATGCATTTGATATACTAATCCTTAATGTTAAGTTTCCTACCAATATTTGTTGAGTAGATTGAATCTTCTTTTTTTAAGATTTATTTACTTAGTATACAGCATGTATGACTGCAGTTCAGAAGAGGGCACCAGATCACATTATAGATGGTTGTGATCCACCATGTGTTTGACAGGAATTTAACTCAGGACCTCTGGAAGAGCAGTCAGAGCGCTTAACCTCTGAACTATCTCTCCAACCCCCAAGAATGAATCTTCTACACTGGTTGTTGCTTAAACCTTTGTCAAAGCCCAGGTGACTATACCCATGGAATTGAATTATGAGTTTTCCATTTTGCTTTCTTGAAATATTTATATAATACCGAGTTAGCACTGTGATCCTCTGTTACCATTGTCCTAGGGTATAAATGGAACACATGTATTGTGATACCTCTAGCATTGGTTCCTTTCTTCACCTTTGCTTGGTCTATCTGGAATCTGATTTTTTATAGGAAATTTTGGATTGTTTTTCCTATGTTTTTAGTTATGTTTCAATGGAATTTTGATAGAGATTGCATAGAATCTTAGATTATTTTGGTAATGTAACCAAGTATTAATGTACAATACTGATTGTGCCAACCCATCAACATGTCTGATAGTTTCATTTTTCATTGTCTTCTCTTTCTTACTTCACTATGACAAAATCTTCACCATGAAGACACTTGAGCGCCTTGATTGCATTTATTCTCAGTTATTTTAATGTGGGAAGTTACTGTAACTGTGGATGCTTTCTTAACTTCTTTCTCAGTATCATCATTCCTTGCCCACAAAAATGATCTTTTGTATCTTGATTTTGTATTCTCCTGATTTCCTGATGGTATACATTAACTCTAAGACACACTCTCGGAGTATTGACCACCTCATGTACAAGTTTATACCATCTCCTGGTGAAAAAAGTTTGACTTCTACTCTTGATTCATTTCGTTCTTTTTTCTGGGCTTATTGTTTTAGCACAATATGAGCAAGACTTACTTTGGTGATATATGAATGAGCATGTTCCATGTTTCAGTGTTTTTAAGGGAATGTTCATAGTTATCCTCCATTTGAAGTATTGCTGGGCATGGGTTTGTCCTGTGCAGACATCATCCCATTGAGGCATTACCCTTCTATATCTAATATTTAGGGATGCTGTAAAATGTCAGATGTCTTTTCTGCATCTGTTGATATGATTGTGTAATGTCTGCCTTGTCTATTAAAGCTTTCTGTGACATTCACTGAGTTTTGGTGTTAAACCATCTTTCCAATGTTAGTCCACAGTGAATCTTGTGGATACATAATTGAATTTGGATTGCATGTATTTTCTGGAGAATGTTTGGTTTAAGTACATCAGTAATATTTGCCTATAATTGCCTTTTCCTTTATTCTGTTTTGATGATTCCTTATCTGGTTTGGGTTCAGGGACATACTTAATTTTTAAAATATCATTGTTTCTATTACTTTCCTTTCAATTTCTGAGAATTGTTTGAATGACATTCTTGTTGCATTTTCTTTAGGTATCTGGTAGAAAAATTAAACCAAGATGTGGCAAACACCTTAAGCAAATCTAGGGTAAGGATTGAGAATGAAACAGTTGTAAAAAATACGATCTTCCAACTGAAAACCCACCAGACTAGAAATAGTCACTACTAGACTCAAATAAATCTTTCAATAACTAACACCAATGGTGTTAAGCTACTAAATTATTCCATTCAGCAGAAATGGATGAAGTACTATCTAACTATAGATATGAAGGCAGTGTCATTCTGATGTCCAAACAAGATTTATACAAAGCAAAACTTATATGATCATTTAATCAAACAGTCATATCTTTTTGAGACAGGGTCATTTATGTCTTCCTGGCTATCTTGGTATTCACTATATAGACAATATTGTGGTCTTGAACTCACCAGAGACTGCTTATATCTGCCTCCAGAGTACTGGCATTAAAGACATGCTCCATCATGAGCAGCTATTTGTTGATTCTTAATATAGTACTTTTAAATCATTCACAATAATTGTAGGCTTCTTTCCAGAGATGCAACAATGGATCAGGATAAGGAATCGATTAATGTAATGTATTGCATAAATGACCTAATAAATGAATCACAGTCTCATCTGGCTAGATGCAAAAAATACTTGGAAAAAAAATTCAACCTCTTCTTGTATCAAAGAACAAAAGAGAAACCAACAACAGGCTTCCATATTTGAGATCTTAAACACTCCACAGATCATTACTTACATCAAAATGACAGGATACAAAATTACCACAAAACTCAGTTGCTTCCCTACATACAAAGAACACATTTGCTGAAAAAGAAGTTAAGAAAACTTCATTCACAATTGTCTCACAAATATGGTAAAGTAAACTAAATAAAAAATTCAAGGACATCAATAATGAAAACTTTAAAATAATGAAGAAACTGAATATATCATTAGTAGATGGGGAAATCTTACACACACACACACACACACACACACACACACACACACACTTATATATAGGAATACTCAATATTGTGAAAATAATTCCTTTAAAAAATTAATTAAGAGAACATAAGGGAACGGGATGGTTGAGCTGGAATTGGGAAGGAGTGGGGGAACAATGAAAGAGATACCATGACAAAGGTAGACATCATGGGGATAGCTAGAAACTGAATACTAGGGAAGTTCTCAAATTCCACAAGAATACCCCAGCTTAGACTACTAGCAATAGTGGAGAGGGTGCTCAAACTGCCTTACTCCAGTGATCACATCAGTGAATACCCTATCTGTCATCGTAGAGCATTCATCTAGTAGATATTAAAAGCACATACAAAGAACCATAGCCAAGCAACAGGCCAAGCTCCACAAGTTTAGTTGAAGAGAGGGAAGAGGGATTCTATGAGCAAGGGGCATCAAGATCATGATGAGGAAATCTACAGAGAAAACAAACCAAAATAGTGGGACCTCATGAACTTTGCCCAACAGCTGTGGAGCCTACATGAGACTGGAGTAGGCTCTCTGCATAAGGCAGACAGTTGTGTAACTTGATCTGATTAATGGGCCCCCTGGCAGTAGGGAAAGGATCCATCCTGACAGAGGAGGTGGCTTTTTGGAGCATGATATCTATGATGGGACACTTTTCACAGCCTTGATGCAGGAAGAGGGCCTTGGGCCTGCCTCTACCGAATGTACCAGGCTCTGCTAAATCCCCATGGAGGACAGCTTATTGGAGGAGGGAATGAACAGTGGTTTGCTTAGGGAGAAACCTGGAGGGGAGAGAGGATGGAAGAGACAGAGATACATGGTTGGTATGTAAAATAATTTTAAAAATTCCTTAACAAAAAAAAAACACAAGAAAAAGAGGAATTGATGTAAAGACAAGTATCAGAGAATAAAACATTTGGACTTAAAACATCAGACACATACATATTTTATAGTAGCAGAGATGACCCAGTGTGTAGCTTCTCCATGCCAGTTCTCAAATGTTGACAGCTACCACAGGCAGGTCCTGCCACTATAGCAAGTGAGAAGGGGGTAAGCAATCACCACTATAAGCAATGCCCTGGCTTTTTCAGAATGAAAACATAACATTTGAAATGCAGACATTCCTTTTTGACTTTGAAGATAGAGGTAGACCTGACCTTTGTAATCCTTAAAAGTCTGTAACTGTGCATGTGTTCAAGTGAGGAAGTACAAAGGACACAACCAAGTACATCATAGCAGACAGATCTCATACATCCTCCCCTCTTGCAGCTTCAGAGCTGTGGAGTGATCACATGCAGAGTATCTGAAAGCTTAACTGAATAGCTACATGACTACTCTCCCTAGTGAAGAACGGCACAAATATTGGAGACACTGCTTCTGCACTAGAAGTCTCACACTTTTAGAAGTAACATTAGCAGACCCTGGAAGAGACTGGAATCCACCTTGTGACTACTGAACTCAATGTAGTTGTGTGGAGCTTCTTGTCTTACAACACCACTGTCTACCTCACAATGGCACCTGTGAAAATGAAGGCTGCTTATGATAGAACAAAGTAAAGAATGCTGTTTTTAATTTTGCTGTCAGCCTTGTAAATGGAGGCTACATGGAAGAAAATTTTAAAAGTCCCACAGCTTGATAGTGGGAAAAAGTGATTATTAAATATCGAAACATATTTTGCATCGGTTTTAGTGATAAGATTGGAAGAAAGGACATAAGCTCCCAGCATGGCTCTGCCCATTCACACACCTATCACATATTATATATCATGATATTCACATGAAAAATGCAAACACACTTACATCACACCCAGGACAAAGTTGAAATACTCTTTGTTCACTGATATAGGCACTGCAATAAGGTAAAAGACAAAATTTGTCACCACATCTCCATGCTTGTCTTCATTCTGCTTCATTCTCCAAAAGCACTTGGGGTGAGTGAGGTTGGACATGAGGAGGGGGATGTTCAGGATCCAGAAGAAGAAATGCAGAGTGAGCATCAGGTCCTGTCTCCAAATCTCTAAGCCGGTAGTGTGGACTGTGGATGCATATCAGTTTATCAAATGGATAAAATGTATACACATCTGCTTTTATGTCTGCTGCCTACTGGAGAGGTCACTTATGTGGCTGAAATGCCTTGATCTCCAGATGGCTCCACTACCCTCGAGGAAATTCAAGCACTTTCTGACCTAGGGCTCTGCAGCTGACGTCTACAACAGAGGTAATAAACATGGGCTGGAAAATATATCCAAGAACATCTCAGCCTCAGGTCCTGTGACATCACCTCATATTCCTGGGTATTGAGGCACATGGGAGAAAGCAATTTGGGCAGATTGGTCCCAGGACAGAGTCAATGAGTTATTTGTTTGAACACTTTTAGAAATGATCTCAGCAGAATGTATCAGAAGATGGACAGTTAGATGTAAAGGTAAAGAATTGAAACAACCCATAACAATCAAAGTTCATGTCGACACACTGTGTTTTCAATTCCCGAATGCAAATAAGAGAGCCTCAGTATCATGTGTACGGCATCCACCATTCATAGATCATGAGCAGTATGGCCCATGCTATACCAGTCACAGAGACCCAATAACCAACCAGTATCCCTGCTCTCCACTTTACGAAGCTCCAACAATCAAGTTAAATCTAGAAATTCCTTGTCTTATACTGTGTTCAGAAATGCCCAGGCCATCATTTTCTATGAGAAATTAAGCTGAGCATTTGAGTTATGAATCATGAACTGCTTCCCTGAAGACAGTTCCTTCTAATGACCTATTTCTTCAACTTTATCCTTCATTATGTATTCATTTCTGCTTATCTTAGAAGCCAGCAGTGACTCCAAAGCAGCACTTTATTTGGTAGCTTAGAACCCATTAGTAACTGGGATAAAGCCTGTGTTCAATGTGTAATCTGTTCTTATCCCATTGTCATGCTCATATATTTTGGCTGCATTCTAGAATATGTATTGCCAGTGGGAGAGCTTGGTGATGAGTGTGGGCTGAGGAAACACCTTTAGATGATATGGACTACAGAGCAAGCAGCACAAATGTAGGTCAATTACTTGGTGTGGATGATGGTAGATGTTATTTATTACTGGAGATGAGGTACACAGGGCTAGTATTTTCTGAACCTTGTAGAATATTTAAAAATCATCATTTAATAATTATATCACCTCCTGGTTCTGTGATAAACTGCCTAAGACTGTGTAAGGTGTCTGAGTTCATGTCATATGTGTATATGTGTTCTATATGAGAGAATATGTGGTTAATTTACACAATAGAGTGTTACTCAGCTGTTTAAAAAATGACATCATCAGCTGGGCAATGGTGGTACATGACTTTGACCCAAGCACTCAGGAGACAGAGGCAGAGGGACCTCTATGAGTTCATGACCAGGTTGGTCTACTGAGCAAGTTCTAGGACAACCAGAGATACACAGAAAGACCCTGTTGCAAAAAAAATCCAAAAATATGGCATCATGAAATTTATGGGCAAATGGATAGAACTAGAAAAAAAGAAACTTGTCGTGTGAGATAACCTAGGCCCAGTATGATAGATTTTGTGTGTATCCACTTACACTTACATTGGGTATTAGCCATTAGAAAAATGATAACCAACTTATAATCCATAGACTCAGAGAGGTTAGGTATAGAAGAAGTCTCTGGGAGAACACAAAAATCTTTTTGGGCAGGAGAAATAGAATAGATTTTATGGGTGGACTCAGGTTTACAGGACGGGAATGGGGTGTCTGGTGGGCAGTGTGAAGAGAAATGGTGTTGAGAAGGGGAATCTGAGGAGAGACAGCTGATTTTGGAGCAGTTGTAGGATAGTATAGAAACCTAGTGCATTGAAGACCTCCTAGAATATATGAAGAGGATCCTAATGAGTCTCCTGATACTGGGGGAGATTGAGTCCCAACTGGCTTGGCCATCTCTTGTTACTAATCAATGTAACAAAAATCGTAAAAGGTCTTATTAATAACAAACCCAGAGTGAGATATTGGGGTAGAACCTGAAAGACCAGACAGCTAGAGCAACAAGTCACCAGTTCTTACCACTATGAAATCCTCTGCTGAAAGAGATCAAGCTCCTCTCTGCATTCCACCTTAGCATTTCCTCTCTCTGCCCAACTCTATCTCTTCCTGTCTGTATGTACAGACATCCAGACTTTGATGCTTAAGTAGTGGCTAGATCCTGCTTCTGATTTTCAAGTAGTTTTATTTGTTAGAGAACAAATAAAATGTTGGCACATTTCCCCTTTCTTGGTTTAAAATAAAAAAGTCTCCCAACCAAAAAAAGCCAAGGACCAGATGGTTTCAGCGTAGAATTCTACCACATCTTCAAAGAAGAGTTAGTACCAATACTCACTAAATTGTTCCACACAATAGAAGCAGAAGGAACATTACCAAACTCCTTCTATGAGGCTACAATTACCCTGATTCCTAAAGCAAACAAGGATACAACAAAGAAAGAGAATTACAGACCGATCTCTCTCATGAACATTGATGCTAAAATATTGGCAAACAGTCTCCAAGAACACATCAAAACAATTATCCACATGATAAAGTAGGCTTCATCCCAGGAATGCAAGGGTGGTTCAACATACAAAAGTCCATCAATGTAATACACCATAGAAACAAATTCAAAGAAAAAAACGACATGATCATCTCAATAGATGCAGAAAAGACATTTGACAAAATCCAACACCCCTTCATGATAAAAGTCTTGGAGGTATCAGGAATACAGGGAACACACCTAAACATAATAACGGTAATTTACAGCAAGCCAACAGCCAACATCAAAGTAAATGGAGAGAAACTCAAAGCAATTCCACTAAAATCAGGAACGAGGAAAGGCTGTCCACTTTCCCCATTCTTATTCAATATAGTACTTGAAGTTCTAGCCAGAGCAATAAGACAACATAAGGAGATTAAGGGATACAAATTGGAAAGAAAGAAGTCAATCTTTCCCTATTTACAGATACATTATAGTATACTTGAGTGACCTCAAAGATTCCACCAAGGAACTGATAAAGCTTATAAACACCTTCAGCAACATAACAGGATAAAAGATCAACTCAAAAAAATCAATAGCTCCCCTATATACAAGGGACAAAGAAGCGGAGAAGGCAATTAGAGATACATCACCCTTTACAATAGCCACAAATGACATAAAATACCTTGGGGTAACACTGACCAAGCAAGTGAAGGACCTATATGACAAGAGCTTTAAGTCCCTGAAAAAAGAAATTAAAGAAGATGTCAGAAAATGGAAAGATCTCCCATGCTCATGGACAGGCAGGACCAACATATTAAAACTGGCAATTTTACCAAAAGCAATCTACAGATTCAATGCAATACCCATAAAAATACCAACACAATTCTTCACAGACCGAGAAAGAATAATACTCAACTTCATATGGAAAAGCAAAAAACCCAGGATAGCCAAAAGAATCCTGTACAATAAAACAACCTTTGGAGGCATCACGACCCTTGACTTCAAGCTCTACTATAGAGCTACAGTAATAAAAACAGCTTGGTATTGGCATAAAAACCGACATGTGGACCAATGGAATTGAATTGAAGACCCTGACATTGACCCGCACTCCTATGAACATATAATTTTTGAGAAAGAAGCCAAAACTGTACAATGGAAAAAAGAAAGCATCTTCAACAAATGGTGCTGGCATAACTGGATATCAATGTGTAGAAGGCTTCAAATAGATCCATATCTGTCACCATGCACAAAAGTTAAGTCCAAGTGGATCAAGGACCTCAACATAAATCCAGCTATTCTGAACCTGCTAGAAGAGAAAGCAGGAAGGAGTCTTGAATGCATTGGCATAGGAGATCACTTCCTAAATATAACACCAGTAGCACAGACACCGAGAGAAACAATCAATCAATGGGACTTCTTGAAACTGAGCTTTTGTAGAGCAAAAGATACAGTCAACAAGGCAAAGCAACAGCCTACAGAATGGGAACAGGTCTTCACGAACCCCACATCTGACAGAGGGCTGATATCAAGAATATATAAGGAACTCAAGAAATTAGACATCCAAACAACAACAGTCCATTTAAGAAATGGGCTATAGAACTAAACAGAGAATTCTCAACAGAGGAAACTCAAAAGGAAACTTAAAGACATTTAATGAATTACCCAACATCCCTAATCATCAGGGAAATGCAAATCAAAACAACTCTGAGTTACCACCTTATGCCTGTCAGAATGGCTAAGATCAAACACACTGAAGACACTTTATGCTGGAGAGGATGTGGGACTAGGGGAATTCTACTCACTGCTGATGGGAATGCAAGCTTGTATAACCACTTTGGAAATCAATATGGGGCTTTCTTAGAAAATTGAGAATCAATCTCCCCCAAGATCCAGCTATACCACTCTTGTGCATATACCCAAGAAATGCTCAATCATACCACAAGAGCACTTGCTCAGCTATGTTCATATCAGTATTGTTTGTAATAGCCAAAACCTGGAAACAACCTAGATGCCCATCAACTGAAAAATGGATAAATAAATTGTAGCACATATACACAATAGAATACTACTCAGCAGAGAAACACAATGACATCATGAGGTTTGCAGGCAAATGGATGGGTCTAGAAAAAATCATCCTGAGTATGGTAACCCAGACTCTGAAAGACAAATATGGTATGTACTCACTCATAGGAGGATACTAGATGTGGAACAAGGATGACTGGACTGCTACTCACATCACCAGTCAAGCTACCTGGAAAACAGGACCCCAAGAAAGACAGGAAGATCTCTCAATGACGGAGAAATGGCTGAGATCTACATGAACAACCTGGACATGAGTGGGAGTAATGAAGGGCGATGGTCGAGGGAAAGAGAGCCGGTGGGAGCAGGAGATTCCAGCTAGATCAAGAACAGAGAGGGAGAACAAGGAATAGGAGACCATGGTAAATGAAGACCACATGAGAAAAGGAAGAAACGAAGTGCTAGAAAGGCCCAGAGAAATTCACAAAGATACTCCCACAATAGACTGCTGGCAATGGTAGAGAGGCAGCCAGCCGGAACTGACCTACTCTGGTGATGGGATGGCCAAACACCCTAATAGTCATGCCAGAAACCCCATCCAAGGACTAAGTAACCTGGATGCAGAGATCCACTGCTAGGCCCCAGGTAGAGAGCCGGGAGTCTAATTAGCATCAAATAGGAAGCTTTATATGAGCAAAAACTGTTGCAACAAAAAACAAACAAACAAACAAAAAACTGTTGCAACGAAGGTTGGATAAAGCACAGGGACAAATAGCCAAATGAATGGAAACACATGAATTATGAACCAAAGGCTGAGGGGTCCCCAACTGGATCAGGCCCTCTCTATAGGTGAGACAGTTGATTGGCTTGATCTGTTTGGGAGGCATCTAGGCAGTGGTACCTGGTGTTCGGCTCATTGCATGAGTTGGCCCTTTGTAAGCTGGGGCTTATGCAGGGATGCTTGGCTCAGTCTGGGAGGACGGGACTGGACCTGCCTGGACTGAGTCTACCAGGTCAATCTCAGATCCTGGGAGAGGCTTTGCCCTGGAGGAAGTGGGAATGAGGGGTGGGGGGGGAAGGGGAGGGGGGCAGGAACGGGGAGAACAAGGGAATCTGTGGCTCTTCTATAGAACTGAATAGTATTGTAAAATAAAAGAAAAAAGAAAAAAAGAAAAGAAAAAAATTATAATTTCAAAAATAAAAAAAGAGTCTGAGGCAGGAGGATTGCCACAAGTTTAAGGCCAACTACATATTCAGTTCCAGGCCAGTTTGGGCTAAATAAGTAAATAAATAAATAAAATTAGAAAATAAAAAAATTAATTGGAGATGCATAAATTTATTTATCATAATTACCATGACTACAAAAGGCTAGAAGTTATGCACCTATCATTATTTTCTATCACACTAATTTTGTGTGTTCTAATTTTGATTGAATTTTGATTTTTTCTCAATATTAGGAAGATGGTAAATTAATGTCTAATAGCTGCAAAATATGACTAACATCTAATTAAACCAGATTAATCTACATAAGCATATGTTGATGCACACTATAGAATCTTAGATGCATAAGTAATAATGGCACTTTCTCTCACTGTGTATGAGAATGCTTTTCATTAACACTAATTTAAAAATAAGGTTTACTTAATATGTCCAAGTTGCATTGCATTAGTTAGGTGTGCATTTGTATATTAATAACTTGAAACAATTTATGTTTTAGAAGAATATGAAAACTCAGATTTTAAGATTTTGTTTGTTTTACTGCGGATATATTCTTTTTTTAGTTTTTTTCAAATTAAAGGACATAAATATCTGCTTACTGGTTATTTGAAATTATTTTTACAATATAACATTTATTTTACATATTTACACTATGTCATACTGAAGGTGTAAAATAGCACAAACTTTTAGTTGTACAAGGTATATTGGCCAATTATCAAAACTGTATTTTTCAGAAATGGCACAGATTTCCTGCATGTTTTAAAACTATTTGCATTAATTTCTTTAAGTTTTGCATTGTGATAGTTATCAGTAATATTTATACATGTTCATTTATTATCATGACAGCAGTTTCTGTTTATGGGGTAGAAGATGACAATTCATCATATTTAAAAATGTGCAGCAATTAAACCATGGAATATAACATGTCCTCCTTTCTTTTTTTTTCTTTTTTTTAAATTGGTTTTTGGTTTTATTTTTGGGTTTCTCTGTGTAGCTTTGCACCTTTCCTGAAACTTTGCTTTGTAGTCCAGGCTGGCCTCGAACTCACAGAGATCTGCCTGTTTCTGCCTTCTGAGTGCTGGGAGTAAAGGCATGCACCATCACTGCCCGGCGACATGTCTTCCTTTTCACTTTAATCATATTAATTGTCCAGTTTAGTACAAGTCATGCGCAATATGAACCAAGCATTTACTGGCCATAAGGGTGGTTAATGCCTTTAATCAGAGCATTTGTAAAGCACAGACAGGTAAACCTATGTTTTCAAGGCAAGCATGGTCTACAGAGAAATTCTAGAACATTAAATAAATATATTGAGTATTCTTCTAGAAACATCTTTTTAGATTCTCTTACTTTATAAGTAGAACTAGTAATACAATATAGTTTGGAAATAACTTTTAGTGCAAATTCATACATAATATTTGGGGAGGATATATACTCCTCTTGAGTTGCCCACAGTATGCTTGTATCTTGGTTCCCAGGAGAACAAAATGTCAAGCTGTAAGCCTGTGTGCTCACAATGAGATGGAGAACCATCATGCCATTCAGTTTTGCATTGATGTGTACATAGTGCATATAAATACAAAGGAGTCCTTATTTGTATCATATGGTCTCTGTAGATGTAAAAAAGCTTTTGATATATAATATATTTTATTAAAATTGTCTGCTCAAAATATTGAACCTCATATCCCATTGGTTGGTAGAAAATAGGAGGTTTCTGGGCCAGAATGCTCATATTTTGAAGACATTTTGAAAGTATTGATTCTTGTGAGTGGGTTATTGAAGGGTAGAGTGTGGAGAGTGGACAAAAAGTGCTTTCTGTAAACATCCTCTATCTAGAGCATTGCAAGTGAGCAGGTGCATTAAATGTAGAGTTATGATGTCATTTAACTTCAGAATATCTATATTTACTTTTTTCCTTGTTACCTGTCTCTTGTTGAAAGTGGGGTATTGAACTCATCTACCATCTCTGTTCTAAGGTTGATCTGTGCTTTTAAATCTAAGACTGTCTCATCAGTGAAGTTGGGGAATCTTGTATTTGATGTCTATTTGATCAGCATTGTTATACACTGTTGTTGGATTTTTTCCTTTAGTGGTTAGAAAGGACACTTCACTGCCTCTTCTGAATAGGTTTTGTTGGATGTCTGTTTTGTCACATTTTAAGATAATTGTGCCTACTTAGATTTGTGGGGATGGTCTGGTTTTTGTTTTGTTTTCAGTACATCCTGATGGCAGTTTTCCTTCCCTGCATTCCTCCCAGTCCCCCTCTTTCCCTCTCTCGCCAGATCCACTCCTCCTCCATTTCCCTTCAGAAAAGAGCAGGCCTCCCAGGGATATCACCCAACAGGACATAACAAGATACAATAAGACTAAGTACAAACCCTCATATCGTGACTGGGATAGGCAACACAGTAGGAAGAAAAGGGTCCCAAGAGCAAATGAAACAGTCAAAGTCAACCCCACTCCCACAAAAACAGCAAGCTAACAACTGTTATATGTATGCAGAGAACCTAGTACAGACACATACAAGCTTTGTTATGGCTGCATCAGTTTCTGTGAGCCTCTGTGAGTCTTGCTTAGTTGACTCTGTAGAACTGTTTTCCTGGTGTTCTTGATCCCTTTGGATCCTAAAATTCTTCTTCCACTCTTCCATGGAGGTCTCCAAGCTCCAAGGGGAGGGACACAATGGAGATCTTCAGTTTGGGCTCGCTCTCTCACTGCCTAATGCTTAGCTATGTGTCTGCATCTGCTCCCATCAGCTGACAGTGAAGGAATTTCCGATGACAATCGGACGGGGCACCATCTATGAATATAGGAGAATATCACTAAGAATCATTATACGGATTGTCTATTATAGATCTATGGGCTATCAGAGATAACCACCAGTTCACAGTCATCTAGACAGTGTCAAGCATGATCTCCCTGTCCTGGCTTAGGCCTAAATTAGACAAGTCATTAGCTGTTCAGTCCCACAAATTCTGCATCTCCACTGACCTAGGATGTCTTGAAGGCAGGATAAATTGTAGGGGGCAGGTTTTGTGGCTGTGTTGGTGTGCCAGACCCAGCACTGGAAAGCTTACCTGGTTACTAAAGATGGACAGTTCAGATCCATATCCTCTATTACTAGGAATCTCCCAGGATTATTTCATAAAATATAGGGATCATCTACTGGACTAGTTTGCTCCCACAAATGCACCCCAATTCTAGTCATTTCTCCCAGTACTCTCCCTCCATACCTCTCCCACTCCGGTTCAGATTCCCACCCCAATGCCCCACTACTTATATACCCAAAAAATCTATTCAATTTCCCCTTCCCAGAGATATCCATGTGTCCCACCTAGTGCACTAGTTGTTACTTGGCCTTTCTGGGTTTGTGGACTGTGATTACCATTTACTTATCAACTAATATCCACCTATAAGTGAGTGCATATCATGTTTGTCTTTTGGGGTCTGTGGATTACTTTTTTCTAGTTCCATCCATTTGCCTGCAAGTTTATGATGTCACTTTTTTTCCTAACAGCTGAATAATACTCCACTGCATAAATCTATACCAAATTTTCTTTATCCATTCTTTGGTTGAGGGACAACTAAACTTTTGAGCTTCTGGCTATTGGGAATAAAGGCACAACAAACAGCTGAGCAAGTATCCTTGTGGTAGGATAGAGCATCCTTTGGGTGCACAACCAAGAGTGGGATAGCTGGGTGTTGAGGTAGGTCCATTTCCAGTTTTCTGAGGAACCGCCATATTGATCTCCATAGTTGCTGTACAAGTTTACACTCTCACCAACAATGGGGGAGTGTTGTCCTTGCTCCACATTCTTGCCAGCATGAGCTGTCACTTGTGTTATTGATCTTAGCCATTCTCATGGTGCAAGAAATTCTCAGTTTAGCTCTGTACCCCAGTTTTTAATTGGATTATTGGTTTTGTTGTTGTCTAGTTTCTTGGGTTTTTCATATATTTTGTACATTAGCCCATTATCTAAAGTAGAGTTGGTTAAAAAATTTTTCACATTCTGTTTGTTTTTATTTTAATTTATTATATTTTAGATATTTGATTGTTTTCTAATAAGAGAGAGAAGAAGAGGCCTAGGTTTGAGTGGGAGGGGAAGAGGAGATAACATGGAAAGAGGTAGTGGAGGGGAAACTAGAAAATATTTCATGAAAAAAATCTGTTTTCAATTGAAAAAAATTAAAAAGCAAATAATAGTCCCATTCTATTTGCAGTAAATACTAGAAAGATACGTAAACCTGGATATGGGGAAACAGAAGTATTTGAATTGTAAAAGCCAGTGCACTAAGCTTGAACGTGTGTAATTTGTTGTGTGGTATGAATCTTCCTCCTCAGTATTGTTCTGACTTCTCTGCAGGTCTAAGTTGAGGAACTACTAATGTATTTTGGCCATGATGTTTGCAATTGAGGAGATCAACAGCAATCCCTATATTTTACCTAATACATCCCTGGGATTCAAAGTCCACAATGTCTGACATGGTCAGAGGCACACTCTGGCCAATCTTTTTGGCTCATTTTCAGACCCTGGTTATGCCCTACCTAACTACAGATGTGCAAGACAGGGCATGTCAGCTGCTGTACTTAAAGGACCATCATGAGCAATAACTGAATACATAGTGACAGTGCTGGACCTTTACAAATCTCCACAGGTGAGAGAGGATGATGGAATATGACATGATGTCAGCTCTACTTGATGATATTTCAGCTGTCTGTGTGAGAATTGGGGAAATGAATAGCTCTTCATGGATAGGGAAGTATGCAGACATAGTTGATGATACATATGTATTTTTATAGTTTAAAATAGAGATAAGGGGAAGGAAGGGTGGAGCAGGACACCACTCCATTGAACCTCTACATATTGTCTGTACTGTCAAGGGTTATTCATTCTTAATGTGAACCCTGAGATAGTGTATGTGTTTAATTAAAAAAAATCCTTAGTTTAAGGGGTTGAAGTCAGCAACTAGGTGACTGGAATTAGCTATGGAGAGTCTGGATGATCCAGGAATGCAGATAGAGAGACATACAGGAAGGAGTAATGTGGGATTAAGAGTTTGGTGCTTTCTTTTATGTTTGGGATGAATGAAGAGACATGTCTATTGATGGGTCTCTGGAAAAAAGGAAGGTCAACTGGTTGCTTCTCACCCTCTCTGATCTAATGTGTTTAAACCCTCAAATCTGACTTCTGAGTCTTTGTTGGTAAATAGAACAATTCAGACTTAGTTTAAACCTATACATAGCAGCCACCATGTACCCAGGCCTTGGGACTGGAAGTACTTCCAGTCTGAAGCCTGAGTAGTTGTTGGGGCACTGACTGCAGGGCTATGGGGCTGTAGACAGTACTTAAAATATCAGTAGATTCATGTGCAGCTGCTGAGCTGAAAGGAGAACATCACTGTGCTTTTCTGATAAACCCATAAGAATACAGATTTGAACTTCAGAGGCTTTAAGCCATTGCTGTAGAATTGAGTTAAATTTCATGACAATGTTCTTCTTTCTGATTGTTTTTCCCTACAGCTTAGTTTTAGGCCTTTTGATACTACCCTCATTGAACAAAGAAGATTTTCTTCCCTGTAACAGATGGCCCCCAAGGACATATATCTGACACTTGGCATTGTATCTTTGATGCTTCATTTCCACTGGAACTGGGTTGGGCTGTTGATCATAAATTCTCACAAAGGTTCCCAGATCCTGTCAGATTTGAGAATAAAGATGGAGAAAAATGGAGTCTCCATAGCATTTGTGGAAATGATCCTAGTCATCAGGTGTTCATTTCTGGCCACTTCCTGGAAAAATCAGGTGAAAATCCTGGAATCATCAGCAAATGTGATTATTATTTATTGGTACACTGATTATCTATTAAGCTTAATAGTAAATATTAAGCAGATATTACCCACATGGAAAGTCTGCGTCCTGAACTCACAATGGGATCATTCCACATTTGATAACTATTTCCTGTTAGATGCATTGCATGGGACCCTTATTTTTTCACAACATAATGTGGAGATCAATAAGTTTACAGATTTTATCCAGACAGCCAATCCTTCCAAATACCCAGAAGACATTTATCTTCCCATATTATGGCACTCATTCTTCAACTGTTCATTTTTGAGGAAAAACTGTAAAATTGTGGATAACTGTCTGCCTAACACCTCCTTGAGATTCTTACCAGGGAACATGTTTGACATTGCCATGAAAGAAGAGAGTTACAATGTGTACAATGCAGTGTATGCTATGGCCCACAGTCTACATGAGATGACTCTCAATCAAGTACAATTTTAAACTCGTGGAAAAGGTAAAGAGATGGCATTCTTCCCCTGGCAAGTAACAGCATTTCTGTAGCATTATACCATCAAAAATATGCCACCCCAAGGGTTTATAAATGTACTAAAACTAGACAATACATAGTTTAGATTATTTTGTTAAAAAGCTGCAAGAGAGATTGTAAAAGGAAGAATCTCTTTTAAGTTGATATGTAGTTGTATTGCAAAGGGTCACACAATATTTGCAGGGTAAATTTTTCAATACAAAAAGTCCATTTACCTCAGAGATTTCACATAACAGTAAAGAGAGACACAGATAATTGTCACAATGGACGTGAAGACTTCTAAAATGCTTATGTTACATAAATGAACACTCATAAAATCATTTACTTTTACATAGTGAAACTAAATATTTTCAAAACTTAATTGGATATGACTGTACTTTCTTTTTGTATTTCTTTTTTTTATTTTATGAACATTAGTGTTTTGCCTGTGTTTGTGTCTGTGTGAGGGGGTAGGGTCCCCTTGAAGTAGAGTTACAGGCAGTTGTAAGCTACTATGTAGGTGTTAGGAATTGAACCAGGGTCCTCTGAAAGACAAGACAGTGATCTTCACCTCAGAGCCTTTTCTCTAACCCAAATATGAATATATTTTCAAAGAAGGTGAGAGTTTTTTCCATTCATATTTATGATTTAAGAGTTCTTGGTTCTATGTTTTCTAAAGGGATTGATTGGATATATTAGAACGATAATGATGTTTCCATTCCTGTTGCGTTTCATTTGTTTTATATGAGTAGTACCTATATTAAAGTATATTAAAGGTGCTTTTCACAATATGGATTAAAATCAAGAAGAGATGTTCCCTGATTATGCCTCTTTTGCACTTCTCTGAAGTTTATGTAGCATAAGGCATGTATGTCTTTTAGCTTCACCCTTTTCTAAAGAACACACAACTCATCAATCATGTTGGAGACCAGGTGGTCCTGGATTGGAAAAGGAAATCTCATGCACAATATGAAATTCTCAGTTTTTGGAATTTCCCAAAAGGTCTTGGGATAAATGCAAAGTAGGAAGATTTTCACCAAATGCTCCAGAGGGCCAGGAATTGTCCTTATCTTATGACATGGTACAGTGGGCTACAGGATTAACAAAGGTGGGTTGCATCCTACTTTAGTATTTTGACCTATATAAATTTCAAAAACTATATTCCTATGTGTCATGACCCTTCACTGCTCACACAGGGCCCATTTATAGACACATAATGACCAATATAAAGCATTATCTTCGTACCTAATTTTGGTGAATGAACTATTTTCCAATCTGCTCATTTTTTAACATACATAAAAGTATCTTTTTCAGGATGATTTCCAATATTTTCACAGATCACCCAACAAAAGATTTATTTTGGTCCCATCTTGCAAGGTTTCAGTCAATGGTCAGTAGTTCTTTTGCTTCTAAGTATCTGTCAAGATGGAAGAGCATTATGGGAATATGTAGATGTGATAGTTGTTTGTTTTGCCATTGCAAAAATGCTACTTAACAAACAGAATGGGAGACTCTTCTTGGCTCACAGTTTGAGAATATATTCACTCACTGCAGAAAGCCATGTTTTTAGGTGGTAGAGGTAGATGTTCACATTGCATCAACAGTCAAGATGCAGAGATAGCAGAACTCTGCCATTATCATCATTTCTTCCTTTATTTCACTAGATGACCAGGGCCAATAAATTGGGGCCACCCACTTTAGAGAGGATTATTTTTTACCTCAAATAAACTAATCTAGAAAAATTTCCACAATATTTCTACAAGATTGGTTTACACAGTTGTTCTAAGATGAATCTCTACCATGGAAGACAAGATGAACCGTTACCACGGAAGAAAAAACTCATTTGCCTTTCTATCCGGGAGTCAAGAAACAATAGTTTTGTAGCTATTATGTCACCAAGACATGCTACCAAAGACCTAAATTCTTACTTTTATGCATCACCTCATAATCTTTGAACAATTTTCCAACAAAGTAATGTTACTAGGGCCAAGTATTTCACATGGGCCTGTGAATAACTCACCTTACTAATAAAAAAATCAACTTTCTGCATTTAGAAATATTAACATAAATAAATTAACAGCTTAATATTCAAAAACACTCTATTAGAGATTCCATAAAACATGACCTTTTGCTAACATTCATTTATTATTCTCAGATTCCTCAGTCTGTATGCAGTGAGAACTGTCATCCTGGATTCAGGAAAACCTACCGAGAGGGGGAGGCTGCCTGTTGCTTTGACTGCAAGCAATGCCCAGAGAATGAGATTGCTAAAGAGACAGGTGCATGTCAATCATGAAAAAAACATTCACAGAAAATATCTACATCTGCAATATCCAAGCAAATGAAAAATATCTGTAAGTGAACTCACTTCAGTGAAGACTATCCTCTTCCTTCCAACTGTCAGAAAACCACTGGTTACAGTTCATTTTTCCAACTGGAATAACATACTATTGAAATTGAAATTCATAATTGCTTTGTGCTCCTGAACAATTGTGGAAATGTCTGTCTACAGAAAACCACCTTCCCACACCAGAGCAGTATGCTTCATGTCATCGTGCACATTGTCTTGCTTTCTTTTCTATTCCTATAAAATGGCACCATGACCAAGCATCTGAAAAAAGAAGACCTTGCATTGGGTTACAATTTCAGACTTTTAGAGTTCATGAAGGCAGAGCAGATACATGTGCGGTAGTTTAAATGAGAATGGCCCCCAGAGGCTCATATGTTTGAATACTTGGTCTATGGTTGTTGGACTGTTTTGGAAGGATTAGGAGATTTGACTTTGTTGAAAGAGGACTGTAATTTATGGTGGGAAAGGAGCTTTCAAAAGGCTGCTTCACTCCATTCTCCCTCTCCCTCTCCCTCTCCCTCTCCCTCTCCCTCTCCCTCTCCCTCTCCCTCTCCCTCTCCCTCTCCCTCTCCCTCTCCACCCACCTCTCCTCCCCCTCTCCCTCCCCCTCTCTCTCCCTCCATCTATCTCTCTCTCTCTCTCTCTCTCTCTCTCTCTCTCTCTCTCTCTCTCTCTCTCTCATCAGTAGTGTGTTACTACTCTAGGTCCCTGAGCATTCAGATTAAGGTTTCTGGACATCCAGATAAAGTAAAGCATGAGCTCTTTCTCATGACTTGAGTCTCAAGATAGATCAGTCACTGATGGGCCATCCCCATAAGCTCTGAGCTTCCATTGCCCCAAACAGCTTGCTTGCAAGACAAGTTGTGGTTGGAATGTTTTGTGGCTGGATTGGGGTCCAGGTCCCACCAATGAGAGTCTAGCCTGGTAAAATAAGATGGCCAGTTTAGACTCCAAATCCTCCATTACTAGGAGTCCTCTCAATGGTTACCCTCATAGCTTCCATAAAGTATCCACTGCACTGGATTTCCAAATAGCTCCCTATGTATCTAACTATTCCAATAGAATCTCCCCCTACCATCTCCCTGTGTCTCTCCTACCCATCCTGATAACTCTGTTACCATCCCCACCTGCACCTAGTACACCCACAAAATCTAATACATTTCCCTTTCCCAAGGAGATCCATTTTCACCCACGATCCCTTCTTGTTACTTAACCTCCCTGAGTCTGTGAATTATAGTGTTATTATTCTCTACTTAACAGCTAATATTCACTTATAAGTGACAATATATCATGGTTCTCTTTCTTGCACTGGGTTATCTTACAAAGGATGAATTTTTTCTAGTTCTATCCGTTTACCAGGAAATTTCATGATGTCAATTTTTTCTAACACATGAATATACCCCATTGTGTACCACATTTCTTTATCCATTCTTTAGTTGAGGTGTATCTAGATTGTTTCCAATTTTGAGCTATTATGAATAATGCTGCTGTAAACAGAGTTGAGGAAGTGTCTTTATGGTAGGATGGAGCATCCTCGGCATCTATGCCCAAGAGTGGTATAAATGGTTCCTGAGGTAGGTCAGTTCCCAATTTTCTGAGAAATCACTATATTGATTTCCAAGTGCTATACAAGTTTGCATTCCCACCAGCAATGAAGGAGTCTTCCATTTGCTTTGCATCTTCACCAGCATAAGTAGTCACTTGTGTTATTGATCATAGCCATTCTTACTGGTGTAAGATGGAATCTCAAAATATTTTTAATTTGTATTTGCCTGATGGGTAATGTTGTTGAACATTTCTTTTAGTATTTCTCAGCCATTTTGGCATCCTCAATTGAGAATTCTGTTTAGATTTGCACCTCATTTTTTATTACAAAAATGTTTTCATTCATTTTACACACCAATCAAAGATCTCCCTCTTCCCTCCTCCCACCCCCCAGCCTCCATCTCCTAATGCACACCCCACTCCTGAACACTAGAAGGCAAGCCTTCCTATGGAGAAGTGCATTCAGGAAAGGCAAATCCAAGCCCTTCCCCCTGCCTCAAGACTGCATGAGGGGTCCCATCATAGGTAGTGGACCCCACAAGCCCACTCATGTGCCAGAGATAGATTCTGATCCTGCCACCAGGGGGCTTCCCAAGCATACCAAGCTACATAACTGTCTTGCCATGCAAAGGGCCTACTCCAGTCCCATGTAGGCTCCATTGCCATTGATCCAACTTTCACGAGTTCCCTCTAGTTTGGTTTGATCGTCCCCAGGTGTTTTCCAATCATGATCCTGATGCACTTGCTCATAGAACCCTTCTTCTCTCTCTTTGACTGCACTCCTGGAACACTATCTAGTGATTGGCTGTGGATCTCTACATCTGCTTCCATCAGTTATTGGAGAAAACTTCTGTCATGACAGTTAGGGTATTCACTGGTCTGATCTCTGGGGCAAACCAGTTCAGTTCAGGCACCCTCTACACTATTGCTATTGGACCAGGCTGGGGTCATCCCTGGGGATTCCTGGCAGCTTCTCTAGCACTGGGTTTCTCTCTATCCCCATGATGTCTCTCTCTATCATAGTATCTCTTTCATTGCATTCCCCCTCACTTCCTGTTCCAGCTCAACCATCCCATTCCCTTATTTTCTCATCCACTACCCCCTACCCTCCATTGCCTACCCCTCATCCCCAGTTCACTCATGGAGATCTCATCTATTCCCCCTTTCCAAGGCATCCCATGCACTCCTCTTTGGGTCTTCCCTGTTAGTTAGCTTCTCTGTAGTTGTGGGTTGTTGCCTGACTACCCTTTGCTTTATGTCTAGTATCCACTTATGAGTGGATACATACAATGTTTGTCCTAATGAGTCTGGGTTACCTCACTCAGGTCCATATTTTCTAGTTCCACATATTTGCCTGCAAATTTCATGATATCAATGTTTTTCTCTGCTGAATAGTACTCTATTGTGTATATGTGCCACGTTTTCTTAATCCATTCTTCAGTTGAGGGGCATCTAGGTTGTTTCCAGATTCTGGCTATTACCAATAATGAACATAGTTGAGCATGTGTCCTTGTGGTATGATTGAGTATTCCTAGGGTATATGCCGAAGAGTGGTATAGCTGGGTCTTGAGGGAGATTGTATCCCAATATTCTGAGAAACTGCCATACTGATTTCCAAAGTGGCTGTACCAGTTTGCACTCCCACCAACAGTGGAGGAGTGTCCCCCTTACTCCACATCCTCTCCAACATAAGCGGTCTTCAGTGTTTTTGATCTTAGCTATATTGACAGGTGTAAGATGGAATCTCAGAGTCATTTTTATTTGCATCTCCCTGATAATTAAGGATATCCTTAAATGTCTATTGGCCGTTTGAAATTCTTCCTTTGAGAATTTTCTGATTAGTTCTATAGCCCATTTTTAATCGGATTTTTTGTTATTTTGATGTCTAGTTTCTTGAGTTCTTTATATATTTTGGATATTAGCCCTCTGTCAGATGTGGCATTGGTGAAAATCCTTTCCTATTTTGTAGGCTGTCATTTTGTCTTATTTACTGTGTCCTTTACCTTACAGAAGCTTCTAAGTTTCAGGAGGTCTCATTTATTAATTGTTGATATCAGTGTCTATGCTACTGGTCTATATTTAAGAAGTGGTTTCCTGTACCAATGCGTTCAAAACTATTCCCTACTTTCTCTTCTATCCGGTTCAGTGTAACTTGTTTTATATTGAGGTCTTTGATCCACTTGGACTTGGGTTTTGTGCATGGCAATAGATATAGATCTATCTGGAATCTTCTACATGTTGACATTCACTTATTCCAGCACCATTTGTTGAAGATGCTTTCTTTTTTTCTATTGTACAGTTTTGGTTTCTTTGTCAAAAATCATGTATTTATAGGTGGGTGGGTTAATGTCAGGGTCTTCAATTCGATTCCATTGGTTCACATGTCAGTTTTTATACTAATACCAAGCTGTTTTTTATTGCTGTAGCTCTATAGTAGAGTTTGATGTCAAGGATAGTAAAGCCACCAGTGGGGGGTTGTTGTACAGAATTTTTTAGCTCTCCTGGATTTTTTGTTTTTCCAAATGATGTTGAGTATTGTTCTTTCCAGGTCTGTACAGAATCATGTTGGGGTTTTGATGGGGATTGCATTGAATCTGTACATTGCTTTTGATAAGATTGCCATTTTTACTATGTTAATCCATCCTTTCTACAAGCATGGGAGAGCGTTCCATTTTTTGACATCTTTTTCAATTTCTTTCTTCGGAGATGTAAAAGTCTCTTTATACAGGTCTTTCACTTGCTTAGTTAGAGGTACCCCAAGGTATTTCATATTAATTGTGGCTATGTACAGGGTAGTGTTGCTCTGATTTCTTTCTTAGCCCATTTATGATTTATATATAAGAGAACTGCTGATTTTTTGAATTAATCTTGTATCCTGCCACATTACTGAAGATGTTTATCAGCTGTAGGAGTTCCCTGGTAGAATTTTAGGGGTCACTTATGCATATTATCATATCATCTGCAAATAGTAAAAGTTTGCTTCTTCCTTTCCAGTTTCTATGTCCTTGATCTCCTTTTGTTATCTTGTTGCTCTAACTAGAACTTCAAGTACTATATTGAATAAATATGAGGAGAGTGGACAGCCTTGTCTTGTTCCTGAATTTAATGGGATTTCTGTCCACTCACTTTAATATTGGCTATAGGCTGGCCATCAATTGCCTTAGCAATGATTAAGTATGTTCCTTGTATCCCTAATTTCTCCAAGACTTATATCATAAAAGGGTGTTTAATTTTTTCAAAGGATTTTTCAGCATCCAGTGAGATAATCATGCTCTTTTCTTTCCTTCAGTTTGTTTGTATGGTGAATATATTCACTGATTTTGGTATATTAAAACATCTCTAAATCTTTGGGATAAAGCTTACTTGATCATGGTACATAATCTTTTTGATATATTCTTGGATTCTGCTTGCAAGTATTTTATTATTTTTGATTCTATGTTCATAAGGGAAATTAGTCTGTAACTCTGTTTCTTTGTTGACTCTTTTTGTGGTTTGAGTGTCAAGGTTACCATGGCCTCATAAAATGGATTTGCCAATGTGCCTTCTGTTTCTGTTTTGTGGAATAATTGGAGGAATGTTGATATTAGCTCTTCTTCAAAGGTCTGGGAGAATTCTTTGATAAAGCCATCTGGTCCCTGGCTTTCTTTGGTTGAAAGATTTTTAATGGCTGCTTCTATTTCCTTGGGGATTATAGGTCAGTTTAATTTGTTTAATTGATCTTGATTTATCTTTGGTAAGTTGTCTCTATCAAGAAAAATATCCATTTCTTTCAGGTTTTCCAATTTTGTTGAGAACAGGTTTTTAAAGTTTGACATAATGTTTCTTTGGGTTTCCTTGCTGACTGTTGCTGTAACCCACTTGTCATCTCTGATTTTGTTAGTTTGGGTATTCTCTCTGTGTCTTTTAATTAGTTTGGATGGAGGTTTGTCTGTCTTGATGATTTTCTCAAAAAGCAATGCTTTATTTCATTGATTCTTTGCAATGATCTCTATGTTTCTGTTTACTGATTTTAGGCCTCAGACTGATTTTTTTCCATCTACTCCTCTTCGGTGTTCTGGTTTCATTTTGTTCTAAAACTTTCAGATGTACTCTTACATTCCTGGTATGAGATCTGTCCTTTTCATGTAGGCAATTAGTCTTATGAACTTTCCTCTACACCACTTTCATTGGGTCACATAAGTGTGGATGAAATTATAAACGGTCTTATTAAATAAGAAACACGGAGCCAAATGCACAGTTAATAGGACCAAAGATCAGAGCACTAGTGAATAGCCTTTAGCTTACCAGTCACTGCCGTCCTTCCCCTGAGAGAGACCTTCTCCTATGTGACCTGTCTTTTTATTGCCTTTTTGTTCTACCTTCTAATTGGCTTTAAACCCAACCACATGATTTCCTCATCATTGCCTGTCTACACAGACCTCCAGGTCTCTATGGTTCATACTGAGATTGAAGGTTCGGGTCACCGCTTGGCTGTGTCCTTGAAAACACAGAGACTGTGCCTGCCATGTGATCAGGTTAAGGGCATGTGTCACAACTGCCCGACTTCTGCTGAATTGCTTGCTTTTAGCTCTGAACCACTGGTAAATATATTTATTAACATAAAAATCAATTCACAGCCAGGCGGTGGTGGCGCACGCCTTTAATCCCAGCACTCGGGAGGCAGAGCCAGGCGGATCGCTGTGAGTTCGAGGCCAGCCTGGGCTACCAAGTGAGCTCCAGGAAAGGCACAAAACTACACAGAGAAACCCTGTCTCGAAAAAAAAAAATCAATTCACATTTCAGCACAAATAAAATATCAACATACATAAGTTTAGGTATGTGGTACATTCATTTTCATTGAAGTCTAGGAAGTCTTTATTTTCTTTATCTCTTCTTGAACCAGTAGTGATTCAGTAGATGAATGTTCTGTTGTTGCTGAAATACTTTAATCCACTGTAGTCTGATAAAGTATATGTGGTTATTTCAGTTTTCTTGTATCTATTGAACTTGCTTTGTGGCAAGTATTTGGCAAACTTTGGAGACTGTTCCAGGGGATGCTGAAAAGAAAGTATATTCTTTTTTTTGTGTGTTTGGGTGAACTGTTCTGTAAATGTCTGTTAAGTTCATTTGAGTTATAACATCTCTTAGCTCCATTATTTCACTGTTTATGTTTTATCTGGATAGCCTGTCTATTGATGAGAGAGGGTTATTGAAGTCTTCTATAATTAATGTGTGAGGATTTTGTGTGATTTCAGGTTTAGAAATGTTTATTTTACAAATGTTAGGGCTTTGACATTTGAGCCATGGTGTTAAAAACTGCAAAGTTCTTTTCTTGGAGTTTTTTCTTCCTTTTGATAGGTATGAAATGTTCTTCTCTACCTCTTATGATTAACTTTGTTTGGAAGTCTATTTTGTTAGATATTATAGTAGCTACACCAGCTTGCTTCTTAGGTCCATCTGCTTGGAAAATATTTTCCAACTCCTTACTCTGAGTTAACATATATTTGATGTTGAGATGTGCTTCTTTTTTTATAATTAAAAAGGTTTTATTCAGTTTATATAATAACAAAAAATTGCCCTTTCTTCCTTTCTCCAAACCTCCCAGCTTCCCCCCCATGACCAACCCACCCCTATTCCCTCCTCTGTCAAAGTAAGACCTCACATGGGGAGTCAGCAGAGCCTGGTGCATTCAGTTGAGGCTGGTCCATGCCACTCCCCATTCATTATGGCTATGCAAGGTATCCCACCATAAGTAGTGGGCTCCAAAAAGCCAGCTCATGCACCAGAGATGGATCCTGATCCCACTGCTGACAACTCCCATAAACAGATCAAGATACACATCTGTCTTGCTTACACAGAGGTCCTAGTCCAGTACCATGGAGGTTCCATAGCTGTTGGTCTAAAGGTCATGAGCTCAAACTTGTTTGGTTTGGTTGTCTCTATAGGTTTCTCCAACATGATCTTGATGCCTCTTTCTCATGGAATCCCTCTTCTTTATTCTTCAACTGGACTCCTGAAGCTCAGCCTGGTGTTTGGTTGTTTATCTTTACATTGGCTTCCATCAGTTAGTGGAAGAAGGCTCCATGATGACAGTTAGGGTACCTACTGATCCAATTACTGGGGTATGCCAGTTCAGGCATCCTCTCTACTATGGAAACTTCCCTGTAATCCTGGTTTCTCCCTATCCTCATGATGTCTCCTTCTATCAAGGTATCTCTTTCATTGATCTCCTACTCAGTCCCTGTCCCAGTTCAACCATCCCATTCCATTATGTTCTCATTCCCCAAACCCATCCTCCATTTCGCTACCACCCCGAGTTTACTCATGGATATTTCATCTATTTTCTCTTCCCAGGGTGATCCATGTATCTTTCTTAGAGTCCCCTTGTTAGCTAGCCTCTCTGGAGTTGTGGGTTGTAATCTAGTTATTCTTTGCTTTCCATCTAGTATCCACTTATGAGTGAGTACATACCATGTTTGTACTTCTAAGTCTGGGTTACTTCACTCAGAATGGTATTTTCTAGTTCCATTCATTTGCCTCCAAATTTTATGATGCCATTATTTTTTATTGCTGAGTATTACTCCATTGTGTATTTTTATCACATTCTCTTTATCTGTTCTTAGGTTGATGGGAATCTAGGTTGTTTCCAGGTTCTTTGAAACCCCATCCAAGGACTGAGGAATCTGGATACAGACATCCACAGCTAGGTCCCTGGGTGGAGAGCTGGGAGTCTAATTAGTGAGAAAGAGGACGGTTTATATGAGCAAGAATTGTTGAAACCAAGGTTGGATAAAGCACAAGGACAAATAGCCAAATGAATGGAAACACATGAACTATGAACCAAAGGCTGAGGTGCCCCCAACTGGATCAGACCTTCTGAATAGGTGAGACAGTCGATTGGCTTGATCTGTTTGGGAGGCATCTAGGCAGTGGTACCAGGTCCTGGGCTCTCTGCATGAGATAGCTGTTTGAAACCTGAGATTTACACAGGGACACTTGGCTCAATCTGGGAGGGGGCGACTGGACCTGCCTAGACTGAGTCTATCAGGTAGATCTCAGTCCTCAGGGGTGGCCTTGATCTGGAGGTGGTAGGAATGGGGGGTGGGCTGGGGGGAAGGGGAGGGGCAGGAAGGGGAGAACAAGGGAATCTGTGACTATTATGTAGAACTGAATAGTATTGTCAAATAAAATAAAAAAGAGGAAAGATGGTTTCTATGAGCAAAAGGCATCAAGATCATAATGGGAAAATCTACAGAGATTACAGAACCTAGCTAGTGGGAATTCATGAACATTAGACCAACAGCTGTCCAGCCGACACGGGACTGGACTAGGAACTCTGCATATGGGATTCAGTTGTGTACCTTGGTCTGTTTAAGGGAGCCCTGGAAGTGGGATCCAGATCTATCCCTGGGACATGAACTGGCATTTGGGAGTCCATTGCACAACTTTGATGCAGGAGGGAGGGGCTTGGAACTGCCTCAACTGAATGTCCCAGGCTTTGCTGAGTACCCATGGGAGGCATTACATTTTCAGAGGAGGAAATGGGGGTTGGGATGGTGGTAGGATGCTGGATGAGAGTTAGAGGAGGGCTGCAAAGGTTATATGTTGTTGGTATGTCTCTAGGGCCAGCCTGGCTCCAGTAAAGCTGGCAGAGTCGTGGGCTAGAATAGGGGGCTCAGGGAAGGAGGTGCTGTTTGTGGCTCTAATTCTTATTTATTTTCTTCTGGTCTTTTTGGACTTTTCCTTTATACTTCGGTTTACAACTTTGTGTTTTGAGTTTTTGTAGATTGTGTGTGCCTGTGTGAGAGAGTAAGGTTTTTTAAATTGTCATTTTGTTGGTGTTTTGTTTATTTCTCTTTTTAAAGAAAGAGAAAAAGAAAAAGGGTGGAATTGGGTGGGCATGGAGATGGGGAGAATCTGAGAGGAGTTCCAGGAGGATAAAATCATGATAAGAATGTATCACATAAGGATTATGAATGGTAATGTGATGCTATAAAAATAATTAAATATATATCCCAAAGAAAAATGTATATAGAAATATGGACATTATTAATATATTGAAAATATTGCAGAAAATCCATAAGCATAAATCATAATCTAGGAGTAAATTGACAAGATATCAGGAACACGGTGTTAAAACACTGTTCCATAAAGACATAAAAATACATGAGCAGTTCTGTATCAATGCACTACATAGATACTATTTTATAGAGTTATGAGAAGAGTGGCAAGGCTGCAAGAAGTTCAGAATTTAAATTTACTCAGGCTCCTTCAGAGAATGAGGAAACTTAGATAATACCCTGGACTTCATGAATGTAGGTACATTTGGGCTACATATAAGAGAACAGAATTATAAGATAAGGATTTCAAAGTAAATCCTCTCTATCACACTGAAGTCCCATGCCCTCTTAAGAATGGAAATGTCCAGGCTGGCCTCGAACTCATGATCCTCCTGCCTCTGCCTCCTTCAGCAAATCCTACTGGCATGCAGTCGATTGGCTTGATCTGTTTGGGAGTCATCTAGGCAGTGGTACCAGGTCCTGGGCTCGTTGCATGAGTTAGCTGTTTGAAACCTGGGACTTATGCAGGGACGCATGGCTCAAGCTGGGAGGAGGGGACTGGACCTGCCTGGACTGAGTTTATCAGGTCGATCCCAGTCCTCGGGGGAGACCTTGATCTGGAGGAGGTGGGAATGGAGGGTGGGCTGGGGGGAAGGGGAAGGGTGTAGGAAGGGAGTTAACAAGGGAATCTGTGGCTATAATGTAGAACTGAATAGTATCGTAAAATTAAAAAAAATTTAAAAAGAATGGAAATGTATTAACGAAGAAGCAATATCAGAGCAAAATTAGGTGCATGCAATGTATTCAGTGCTCTAAAAGCTTGTAAAGCAAATACAACAGTGTCACTAAAGGCGAAGACACCATACAAGTAACAACAGAGAAAGCATTGGGGATATTTAATTTCTGTCAGCCTAAAGCAGAAGGCAAATGGAGTTTAATTGTTCTGTATTTGTATCTGAAAGAAAGCAAGATGGTCCAGATAACATTGCAATGTTCCAGAGCATGGAAGTGGCTTAGGATAAAAGAGAAAACCTGAGTATGCATTCATGATCACCAGCATTTCTGCCAGATGTGGATCAGTGTGTGAAGTGTCCAGAAACACACTATGCAAATACTGAGAAGAGCCACTGCCAACATAAGACTGTCACATTTCTGACCTATGATGACCCCTTGGGAAAGATGCTCAGCTTCATATCCCTGGGCTTCTCATCACTCACAGCTGTCATTCTCGGGATGTTTTTGAAGCATAGAGACACTCCAATTGTCAAGGCCAATAATCAGCATCTCAGTTATAACCTGCTCATCACTCTCATCCTCTGTTTTCTCTGTCCCTTTCTTTATATTGGCCATCCTAGCACAGTCACCTGTATCCTGCAGCAGAACATATTTGGACTTCTGTTCACTGTGGCTCTTTCCACTATGATGGTCAACACTCTCACTGTACTTATAGCCTTTAAGATCACTACTCCAGGGAGAATGAGGACGTGGCTGCTGATAGCAAGGACCCCTAATTTCATCATTCCCATCTGTACCCTACTGCAAGTTGTTCTCTTTGGAATTTTTCTGGCAACTTTTCTCCATTTATTGACAAAGATGCCCATTCAGAACGTGGACACATCATCATCATTTGCAACAAAGGCTCAGCTATTGCCTTCCACTGAATCCTGGGATATCTGGGAACACTGGCTATAGGCAGCTACCTTATGGCTTTTTTTGTCCAGGAATCTGCCTGACACATTCAATGAAGCCAAGTTCCTGGCTTTCAGCATGCTGGTGTTCTGCCTTGTCTGGGTCAGCTTTCTACCTGTCTACCATAGCACCAAAGGGAAGGTCATGGTGGCTATGGAAATCCTCTCTATCTTGAATTCTAGTACATTAATCTTAGGCATCATCTTTGCATCCAAGTACTACATCATACTATTAAGACCAGAAAGGAATTCAATTCATCATATCAGGGACAAAACATATGCTACAAGGAAAATCCTTAAAACCTAGCTCACATGTGTCTTACATTAAAGAGCTTTGAAGCATGATGGTTTTTCACTATCTGAATCATCACACATGAAGCTATAATTTGGCATTTGATCCCATAAGCTGTTATTTCTTTAAGTAATCATATTAAGCTTACCAAATTATGCATCCATCACTTTTTTCATGTTGAGATACATCCTACATTTTGAGTCCTCCTCTTGCATTCACTATTACTTTTGTGATATTGATTTCAATTCCTGATGAAATCCTAATTTGTGAGTTCAACCACTTGGAACATTCATATATTTTATTAACTTGACAACTAGATTATTCAAAAAATTTATTTCCACTGTCAATTACATATGCTGATGAACATATTCACAAGTTATATATGTAAATATTATTAAACATGTTGTAAATTTGACATACAATACAACAAACATGTCAATATAGTGTATTGTTTCTGAAGGCCTTAAGACATCTCACCACTTTTTCATGGTTTCATTTCTTATGTATTTTTATTCTGAAGAAATCCAAATTCCTTACATTAGTTGTAACTTTCTGTGAAGATTGTACTCTATAGGTCACTGCATAATGAGCTACATACTAAGTTATTGCAAACTTAGGACCTCATTTTATAACCCAACACCAAATGTCAACCAGAACAACAAATTTGCAGTCAACACCTGGAGCCTCTCTTTGAATTATGGTGCCCTGTGTCAAATTTAATTCCTTCCACTGACTCTGTACTCACTTCTCTGTGTTACTCTAAACATCCAAGCAGCCTTTATCTTGTCACTTCCTCACAGACCTTAACCATTTGCTAATTGGTGCATATTCCTTCAGCTCCTACAGACTGAAACAGACCTACAATCCAGGAAGGCCATTTGCAGCCATTGAAGCAGAGGCTTCTCTGTATCCAGGACTCCAGATAGAATCAGCAGAAGATTCTTGGCACTCAGCTTCAGAACCGGTCTGTGTGATGGCTTTATGTGAACCAGGACTTTGTGAACCATGTCTGAGGGAGCCAGATCAGTCAGGAAAACAAGATAATCCATAATCCATAAAAAGGTGGGGACCAGCAGCACATACTCTTATACACAGAGGGTCCCCAAAAGAGGAAGAAGATGCCTCATGTTTCTCTAAAGCCCCAGGATTCTTCCCATAATGAACTTCCCTCATTTTCAGGGAAATCTACTTCAGTTGCTTGATCCATTCAAATAGTGTGTGTGTGTGTGTGTGTGTGTGTGTGTGTGTGTGTGTGTGTGTGTGTGTAAGAGAAACAGTGTGTGTGTAAGAGAAGAAAGAAAAAAATGAATAAGATAAGGGAAATATTTTTAAACCTCATCATGGAAGCTGCAGTGTGAGACAGTGATTCTCATCATGAACCCCTTTGTACATTTATCTTTACTTGCAAGTGTTCATTGCAAAGAGTCATAGGACTGGTTCAAGGCCCTTGGTTTCTACTATGTATTAATGCTGACCCTTCACTCGGGCTCCTCCTGGATATCCTGTTGTGACTCTGTGTTGTAGAGATTCTGAGATGTTAGATCTACAGGCCAGGACCCTTCACAAGCTCAAGCAGATCATAGATGGGGTAGAGAGTGGGGCAGGCCAAGTCACATCCTTGGGTCTGGGCCTGGGAAGCTGTAGGATTTGTCTACCAGGTGTTAACTGGGGACAACATTCCAGTGCATACAACTTCACACACCTGCACTAACTAACAAGGATGGATCCATTGTGCTGCACTGGTGAGGTGCATGGCATGCTCTCCCAAGTGTTGCAGCTGGTGGGGTTCAGTTATAGCTCTCCCACTCTTATGACCCCAGAGCCCTATCACTTGCCCCAGATATTGATGAACATGGGGTAGGAGGGCAATTCTCCTCAACCCAAGCCTCCTCAAGGCAGATGAGTAATTTAGACAGAACTCACATTCTCACAAATTTAAACTGGCTCATCTACAACCACACTAACAAGGTTGGCTCTATTGTGCTTCTTTCATGAAGTATAATGTTAGCTCTCCCAAGTGTTGCAGCTGCTAGGGGTCAGGGATAGTTCTCCCTTTTCTATGACCACAGGAAATGCTCTCCTTAGTACCCATCGCTCTGGTTGTTACATGGGTGTGGATGAGCTGCCCTTCTCCTCCTCCTCCCCTCACACAGCAATGCCTGTGCCCTGTGGAAGAGATGGCCCAGTGGACATAAGAACAGAAGGCATTCTTTTAATTAATGCCCCCTCTTCTCAGATGACTTTAGATGTGATGACTTAGATGTATCAAGTTGGTAGGAAACCATCCAGCACGATTGACCCCATATCATCTTGACACACAAATACATCACCACAAAGTTACCTTTCCTTTCCCATTCATCCCCAGGATCTCACATTAAATTCTAAGTAGGGGCTGGAGAGATGGCTCAGCATTTAACAGCACTGGTTATTCTTACTGAGAACCCAGGTTCAAGTCCCAGCCCCAACATGGCAACTCACAATGGTCTGTAACTTTAGTTCCATGGGGTCCAATACCCTGGCACAGATATACATGCAGGCAAAACACGAATGAACATAAAATAAAAATAAATAACTTTTTAAAAACATAAATAACATTAAATGTCCCACAGTCTTAAATGTCCCACAGCTGAACACACTAAAATTTGACTCAGAGGTTAAGAGTACTGCTAGACTGAAGAGATGGCTCAGCAGTTAGAGCACTGGCTACTTTTCCAGAGGACCCGGGTTCAATTCCCAACAACCACATGGCAGTTCACATTTGTTGGTAATTCCAATGCCAGGGGATCTATTGCCCTTACAAAGACATACATGCAAGCAAGATGCTAATACACATAAAAATATACAAATATTTTAGCAGGGTGGTGGTGGCACATGCCTTTAATCCCAGCACTCAGGAGGCAGAGCCAGGCAGGGACTCTGTGAGTTCGAGGCCAACCTGGTCTAGAGAGTGATATCCAGGACAGGCACTAAAGCTACAGTGAGAAACCCTGTCATGAAAAAAAGAGTACTGCCAGGTCTTTCAGAGGTCCTGAGTTCAATTCCCAACTATTGCATGTTGGCTTAAAACCAGCTGTAACGAGAACTGGCACCTTATTCTGGTATTCAGGAATACATGCATGCAGAACACTATATATAATAAATAAATCTCTTTTAAAAATGCATTCCTGCTTTGCAGTGGTGGCACACATCTTTAATCCCAAGATTCAGGAGACAGAGATAAGTGGATCTCTGTGATTCCAAAGCCATCAAGGTCTACAGAGTGAGTTCTAGGCCAGCCACTACTACACAGAGAAACCTCGTCCCTCAAAAAGTCAGTCCCTTTAACACATCCAGTCTCTTTTAAAATCTAAAAATGTTTTTAAAAGTTTGAAATCTCTCAAGTGTGGGCTCCTAAAAAAATAAAAATTAGGTTAAATAATTCTTTACTTCAAGAGGGAAAGGCCCAAGGAAAAGTCCCCCTTTGACAAATAAAATCCACTCTCCAACTGTGTAATACTTTGATATCCAATGTCTGGATCCACTTACTATCTTCTGGGCTTCTCCAAAGTGCTTGAGGGCACTTCTTCAGCTCCATCCTCTGTAGCACACACAGCTTGCCTCCCAAACTCGAGATGGCTCCACTCTATACCTGCTGCTGTTTTTGTCAGTCACCCCACAGCACTGACATCAACCGCAATGATGGGTCTTCTGCTGCAACATGGCTGCACTTTCATCAACCCCTCTCATAGACTGTCTTCATGGTTCTAATCCTCAAATTCTCTGTATGACTCCTTTAATTTTGGACATTTTGGACCTTTAAGTGCTAGTGTACTTACACCTTCACCAGTGGCATCTCCTGTCCTCTCACAGTGCCAAGCCTCCAGAGTGCTGGAATTAAAGCCATGCACCAACAACACCATGGGCTCTTCTTAATCATCACTAATTTCTCAAGCCACCCAGCACTGAGTACTCATTAAAACAAAATTTCAATTTAGTAGTTCAGATAATTTGTTAATCAGAGCTGATAATTCAGCCCCAGTGAACCGGGGCCACAGAATCTTAATTCAAAATAACAAATGTCTCAAAGAGAGTCTTTAAACTTCCCTCTAAAACTTTACAAGCCATGTTCCCATATTCTGCATTGCACTCAACATTCTTATATTCCAACCTACTACAGAACAGCTCACCATTAGTTAAATACTCAAAGGGTTTTCTTATACAATATTTCAAAGTCCCTTCAAGGTTCTCCTACAAAGTAACATGGTCAGGTCTGTCAAAGCAAGACCCCACTCCTGGTACCAACTTGTCATAGTTAGAGTTTCTATTGCTGCAATAAAAAAAAAACATGGCCAAAAACCAAGTTAGAGAGGAAAGGTTGTATTTAGCACTCTTTTACATTTGAGTTCATCATTACAGGAAGCCAGGACCAAAATCAAACAGGAACTGAGGCAGAGGCCATGGAGAGGTTCTGCTTACTGCCTTGCTCAGCCTGCCTTCTTATAGAACTCAGGACCACCAGCCTAGGATTGTCACCACCCACTTTGAGCTGGGCCCTCCCTATAAATGACTAACTAAGAAAATGCCCTATAGCTGGACATCATTTTCATTTGGTGGGGAGGTGGGTGGAAAGCATCAAGACAGGATTTCTGCCCAGCGGTGGTGGCGCACAACTTTAATCCCAGCAATGGCGAGGCAGAGCCAGGCAGTTCTCTGTGAGTTTGAGGCCAGTCTGGTCTACAGAGTGAGTTCCAGGAAAGGCACAAAGCTCCACAGAGAAATTGGTCTCAAAAAACAAAAAAAAAAAGGACAGGGTTTCTTCATGTAGCCTTGGCTCTCCTGTAACTAACTCTGTAGACCAGGCTGGCCTCAAACTCACAGATATCTGCCACGTTATGCCTTCCAAGGGTTGAGATTAAACGTGTGCACCACCACCGAAAGCTTAAAAATATTTTCTTAATTGAGGTTCCCTCCTCTCAGATGACTTTAACTTATGTCAGACTGACAAAACATTATCAAGTGCAGGGTACTTGAGTTGAAAGGTGAAGTGGACATATGCCTCATTCCTAACCCAGAAGCAATATCCAGCTGCTAATGAAATTTACTTTCGTCCAGGGGAGTCTCAAAGGGGAAACCAACTACTTTGAAGGGTAGAATGCATGTTCAACATTAGATAACAACAGAAAATGAACTCATGGCATCTTTGGATGTTTCTAGTCTCACAATTTCATGACATGGTATTTCACTTTTTTGTTTCTTTATATTTTTAATCTTGTGTTTGTTGTTTTGTCTTGTTTTTGTCTGCTTATTTTTTTCTTCTCTCATTTTACCCTATTAGTTTCTCTGAGTATGTACAATGGCTACCACTTTATGTTTTGGTGGCATTGAGTGTGCAACAAATTGGGTCTCTGATTCATCTGAGTTTTCTTGGGTTCCTTTCCTTCTCTTTGTTTCTTTTGTTCAATCTAATGTCTTATTTTTTTTGTTTTATCCTAGTATATTTTCTTTTAATGTATTTTATATTATTATAATCCCATAGAAATCTCTTTGCTTTCTAGTGAAAGACAAAAAGGTGTTGGATTCAGATGTGTGTGAATGTATGTGTGTGTTTGCATGTGTGTGTGTGTGTGTGTGTGTGTATGTGTGTGTGTGTGTTGAGTGTATTGTTATGTGGATGTGTGTGTATAAGAGTCCTTGGAGGCCCACAGAGGGCATTGATCCCTTGTAGCTACTGTTACAGGTGGTGTGAACTACATTTTATGAGGGCTGTGTATTGAACTCAGCCATTTTGCAAGAGCAGCACATGATTTTGTCTACTGAGACAACTCTCCAGCTTCTGCAATATTCTGCAATATCTGTTTATTGAAACATCCTTCTCTCCTAAGTTCTACTCCTCTAACTCACATGATGCATCAGAATTCTCTAGTCTTCCCCCTACAAGGGGTAGTATTGTGTTGCCTTCATCTGAGAACATGAGGTCACAAACTTCCTTCAATTTCTCCAATAATCAATTGGTGTCAATGTCTTACATTCACTAAGATATCAAAAAGAAGCATCAGATTTTATTATAAATCTTATAGTATATATGAGACAAATAGAAGATTACCACTCTGCACTAATGTCAAACAGCCATGTCTTGTAAAAATAGATGGCTAAGTGGAAGATTGTGGGAGACAATGTAGATAAAAGTAGTACACATGTCACTGATAAATAACATCATTAAAAGAAACAGTGAGAGTCACTAGCTAATGAATAATCGTTCATCGTATGCTAATAGGTTGTTCAGTACCAACATTACATGTGTCATTTAAAATTTATGAAATGTGAGTTCTGGAAGATGATTTCTCCCTTAACTTTTGAAGAGAATTTCTCTCTGGTCTTAATAAAATGATATAGCACTTGGGGACAAAGACACATCCCAACAATCCAGCACTGGAGGCTAAGATGGAAAAGACCTCCACAGCCACCATTACCTTGCCCTTGGTACTTTGGTAGACAGGGAGAAAAGTGACCCAGACACTGCAGAACAACAGCATGCTGAATGTCAAGAATTTGGCTTCATTGAATGTGTCAGGGAGATTCCTGGCCAAGAAAGCCACAGTGAAGCTCCCCAGGGCCAAGGAACCCAAGTATCCTAAGATAGAGTAGAAAGCAGTTACTGAGCCCTTGTTGCACACAATGATGATGTGGCCATGCTCAGAGTATGCATCAGTGTCAACAGAGGGAGGAGAAACTCCCAGCCAGATTGCACAGAGAATAATTTGGATGATGGTGCAGATGGGAATAATGTAGTTAGGTACCCCTGATACCAGGAGCCACTTCATCCTTCTTCCAGGAGTTGTGACTTTGAAAGCTAAAACCACAGTAATGGTCTTGGCCAACACAGTGGAAACAGCCACAGTGAATAAAATACCATATGTTATTTGCTGCAGGATACAGGTAGCTGAGTTGGGATGGCCAATGAAGAGCAAGGAACAGAGGAAACAGAAGATGAGGGAGATGAGCAGGATGTAGCTGAGAGTGAGGTTATTGGCCTTCACAATGGGAGTGTCTTGGTGCTTCACAAAGATCCCAAGAACCAGAACGGTGAATGCAGACAAACACAAGGCCATACAGGACAGAGTCATCCCCAAGGGGTCATCAAAGGCCAGAAAGGTCACATCTTTGTACAGGCAGTGGTTCTGCTCTGCATTGGCATAATGATCCTCTGGACACTTCAAACACTGATCAATATCTGAAGCAGAAAGCAAAAGTATTGTTAGTGCAACTTCAGCATTTCTTATGGACAGGCCACTCCAGTGTGTTTTGAAAGCTTTACACCATTCACATACTTATTGATAAAGATGTAATTGAGACTTTTCTGAAAAGCAGTGCTTCCATTTCATAATGCCTATCTTCTTCAAGGAAAAACACAAATCCTATTGATACACTATAACATGAATGTTCCTGTCTGAATTAGAAGTGATGCCCTCATGAGAGATGGAGCCTTGGTCGTATCCAGGATGAAACTTCTTATTTTTTTTTAATTCCCATATGATCATCACCAAACACATGAGTAGCCAAACAACAACAAATTGAATCTATTGTGTGTGTGCGTGAAAGTGCATATGTATGTGAAAGCAGAAAATGAAAATGAGTGTTTGAATCTAGTAAATTAAAAAGAGCTCATGAGTTTGAGAGTTTTTTGTTGCATATGAGTTGTGGGAAATAGAATGGGGAGGGAGAGAGGTTTTATAATGATGTATGAAATTCTCAAAAAAATTAAATATAATGCCTTTAGTTGTGTTCTCTTCTGGGAAGAGGGACACTAAACATTTTATAAAATGAAATAATCCTACTATTAAGGTAGAAACTCTGCACATATATAACACCCAGAAGGCTTTTATCTTATGTCACCACTTTTGTGAGCACAGAGCACCTACTTCCTTCCCTAATTTCCTTCTAAATGAGACCTCTGTGGGTACATTCCCCCTGGATGTTCCTGGGGAGTGAGGGATAAGAGATTTAGATAGAAATATATAGAGAAGAAAGAGACAGAAACACAAGATAGCCTCAGTGGAGTCTACATCCTAATCCCCCAGCCCAGAACTTTATTCCAAAGGAATTTTTCTATCCATGTCAAGGAGGGAGGCAAAAAAACTCCCCAATACTAGATACAGCTAAATGTAGACCCCACCAAACACCTAGTACCCAGGTGTGAGGTCCAATCATCCTCGAATGCAGCCCTGCTGGTAAAGAAAGCTCAGATATCACTAGGAAACCTCTGTGGACTCCAAAAGACCTAGGTTCTACTAATGTACTCAATGGTGAAGTAGTTTTTGGTTAAACATCATGAACAAGACAAGATGAGAATTCCCAAGTGAGAATGGCAACACGGAATATTTGAATTGAACAATAATACCCCATTCATAAGTTGCAATTTCCACCACAGTAATAAGTGAAATACAATTGTAATTGTGCTAAATTGTGGATAATCATGGAGAGCAATGATGTGCTTCCAGGATATTAAGTCATTCCATGAATAAAACCAAACTAGCATTTATGGACAGCTATAATTACATTTTTTTTGTTGTTCTTTAAGGGGCTGGAAAGATGGCTGATCTGTTAAGGACATGGTCTGCTCTTACAGGGGGCCTAAATCCAGTTCCCAGAACATGTGAAGTCCCAAATTTCTACCTGTAACTCTGTTACAAAGGTCATCAGATACCTCCGGTGTCCTTCACTGGGACCTGGCCCTGTAAGGATTTACTATCCTCTACATATGCCTAATTGAAATATTCATAAACATAAAGTTTTTGTTTATTTTTTGTTGGTATTTATTAATATAAATGCCCTTTATGGTTACTATGTTAAATCAATTATTTTACAATCTGTTTATTTTTTACACACGTGTGTCAGTGGGTTTTTTTTTTGTGTGTGTGTGTGTGTGTAAAGTACAATTGTCAAGAAGGTATCTTGTAGGAGTTGGCTCCATCTCATTTCAATGGGCTTCCTGCAATGAGTTCAGGTCATCAGACTTGTGGCAAGAGATTTATCTGCTAACTCTTCTCATTGACCCTAAATATCTTTTTTTTAAGATTTAGTTGTTTATTATGTATACAATGCTCAGACTGCATGTATCCCTGCACACAAGAAGAGGGCAGTGAATTTCATTATAGATAGTTGTGAGCCAGCATGTGGTTTCTGGAAATTGAACACAGGACCTCTAGAAGAGCAACCCATGCTCTTAACTGCAGAGACATCTCTCCAATGCCCAAGATGTCTTCTTTAAATGATCTTTGCATTATAGACAATGACTGACAATAAATGTCAAAAACACTGGTGGACTCTCATTTGAATTTAGCCATCTCCAAATCAATAATGTGTTGACTTATATGGATAGTGTTTGCAAAACTATCCTTGGAATAATTGCAGCTATTTCTTCTCACTACAAAACTATTTTATTTGTATTATTGCGACATTCATTGCTACTGTGTACAAAAATCTTAAGTGGGATACCTGTCTTTTTCTACATCAAGTGTCCAAATTTTCCCCATTTTTTATATGAAATCAAGGGCTGTCTTGTGTTTAGCTGTTTCTAGTAATTTTACCCACAGTTCCTACTCTTTAGTCAGTACAACCTACAATGGCATCAGTCAAAACTCTCTGAGAACCTCCCTCACATGGAAGTAACATCACGTGCATCATCCCAAATTTTCCTTAGCAGGTTCCCATTGCAGCAATATGGTACCACCCTGAATTCACATCTTCACGCTGTCTTCCTCATGCACCTGTCAGCTAAATGACAACACAAAACACTAGCTATTTATCAAATGCTGTATAAACTGCATGCCCACCACCACACAATACTTCTTTACCATCACAGCACAAGGAGACTCAATATCTCTCTTTGTCAACAATGTTTGTAGGCAGTGGCAAGAGCAAGTTGTGTAGGATTCATGACTTCAGTGGCAGGAGATGACTCCACAGTTAAGAGTGCTTACCAGTAGCACAGACACTAAGAGCGATAGTTAATAAATAGGACCCCCTGAAATGGAGAAGCTTTTATAGAGCAAAGGACAGGGTCAATAAGACCAAAGGACAGCCTACAGAATGGGAAAAGATCTTCACCAACCCCACATCTGACAGAGGGCTGATCTTCAAAATATATAAAGAACGCAAAAAGCTAGACATGAAAATACTGAACAATACAATTAAAAATGGTCTACAGAGCTAAACAGAGAATTCTCAACAGAAGAACCTCAAATGCCTAAAAGGCATTTAAGGAATTGCTCAACATCTTTAGACATCAGGCATATGCAAATCAAAACAACTCTGAGATACCATCATAACCCAGTCAGAATGACTAAGAACAAAAACAGTGAAAACAGCTCATGTTGGAGAGGATGTGGAGCAAGGGGAAGACTCCTCCACTGTTGGTGGGAATGCAAACTTGTACAGCCACTCTTCAAATCAGTATGGTGGTTTCTCAGAAAATTTGGAATGAGTCTTTCTCAACACCCAGCTATACCACTCTTGGGTATATACACAATGAATGCTCAATTTTACCACAAGGACACATGCTCAACTGTGTTCATAGCAGCATTATTTGTAATAGTCAGAACCTGGAAACAGCCAAGATGCCATTCAACTGAAGAAAGGATAAATAAAATATGGCACATATACACAATGGAGTACTACTCAGCAGTAAAAAAAATTATATCATGAAATTTGGAGGCAAATGGACAAATCTAGAAAATGTCATTTTGAGATGTCATTTTGAGTGATGTAACCTAGACTCAAAAGGACAATCATAGTATGTACTCACTCATAAGTGGATACTAAATTGAACAGAAGGAATAGCCAGACTGCAACCCACAACTCTGGAGAGGTTAGCTAACAGGGAAAGAGCCGAGGAGGGACACATGGATGACCCTGTGAAGGAGAAGTGGATGAGATCTAAGAGTGGACTGGGTGTGGGGGTGGCAGAGGGTGAGGAGTGGGGGAAGAGAACAGAGGGGAATGGGAGGGTCAAGTTGGAACAGGGACACAGTGGGAGGGCAGAGAGGAAGATTCCATGATAGATGAGGACATCATGGGAATAGGAAGAGGCAGGGTGCTGGGGACACTCTCAGGAATCCCCAAGGTTGACCCCACTTTGGTCCACTGGCAGTGGTCCAGAGGATGCCTGGACTGGTCTATTAAATTGAGCAGCCTAGCAAATAAGTAGCTGTCATCCTAGAGCCTTTGTGACTGATGGAGGCAGATACAGAGATCCACGGCCAGGCACGATACTGAGCTCCAGGAATTCAAATGAGAGAGAGGAGGGATACTACAGGAGAGGGATGTCCAGATTATGGTGGGAGGACTTGCAGAGATGACCTGCCACACTGGTGGAAGCCCATGAACTGTGGACTAGTTGCTGTGGAGCCCCCATGGGAAAGGACTAGGCCTTCTGGATACAGAAGATGGTTGTTTGGCTTGAACTGTTTGGGGGACATCCAGGCAGGGGGATCGTCATCGGTCCCTGGTCTATGGAAAGCCTTCTGGAATCTGATGCCTGTGTTGTGACACCTTGCACAGCCTTGGTGCAATGGGAAGGGACTTTGACCTGCCTAGGCTCAGTGTGCTGGACTCTGCTGATTCCCCATGGAAGACCTAAATTTGGTGGAAGTGGGGTGGCTTGGGAAAGAGGGCTGGGAGTGGGAGGAGGGAGTATGGTTGATCTGTGGATAGTAGGTGGAATGAGTAAAAAATTTCTTAATAAAGAAAATTGAAAAACAAAGAGTGCTTACAGCTCTTGCAGAGAATAAGGGTTTGGACTCAGCATCCATGTGGAAGCTTATACCTGTCTGTAACTCAAGGTCCAGTGGCTTGTTATGCACTATTTTGGCCTCCACAATCTCCTGCACATAAACGCACACAGGAACACATACATACATTCAAGGAGGTTAAATGAATAACCAAATATTTAGAAAGATGCATGAATCCAATCTAGTCTACATGTACTTTAGAGGGATATAATCATCAGGCAGATATAGTGTATAATTCCCTCACAGGGCTGTTTGAATTTTCAAACACTTTCTTTTACAAAATACTACCAGCAATAATATTAGTAAGTCAAGGGTATACATGAAGACACAGGTTGTTATATATAAGGACATTATTATTGATGACATACTTGTAAAAAAATTAGGAAAGGAATAGATTTTACTTGTGCTGTAAAAGGGCCAGAGAACTTAGTAGTTCCCCAGATGCTCCCTAGCTCAACTAACTTCATGATAAAAGTACCACTCAGAGTATAAAACTTGCCATCTAGCAGCACCACCTGCCAAACTGAAGGAAAGGCCTAATCCCTCATCTTTCTTACAATTCTTGAAAAGTCTCAAAATGTAATAACTTTGCTTTTTAGCTTCTGTGGATCTGCTTTTGGCTCACTGTTCTTGGTAACTGAAGTATGTCAACCCAGGACATGGTTCTTTTGCTTCAAATCTCACCCTGAGAAAGGCTCAGTGCTACACTGGGGTCCTGTACATCAATTGTAGATGACATCCAGCTAATGAAGACTTTATTTAGCTTAAACCTATGTCTGAGCAGTCTTCTCTGGTGAATACCACACAACAGTGCAGCACCCTTCCAGGCCCCTTCAAAGGTGCAGTGTGGATAGCCGAAGTCATATTTCAGTTCACATAGAAGAAGAAAGTCAATCTGAACAATTTCTCCCTGCAGTAAACACTTACCTGTCTCATTGGAAATCTCATTTGCTGGGCAGGGGGTGCAATCAAAACAGCAGGCTGCCATTCCTTCTTGATAGATTTTTCTGAATCCAGGGTGACAATCAACACTGCACACAGCAGATGGCATCTGAGGAAAATCAGACAGATGCTGGGCCAGGAGTCTGACTACTCCTTCAATAGCTATAGCATCTCACCATGTTGAGAAGTTAACAAGATTTCTTTCTGTACATGACCTGAGTGAACACATTTCTTTCAGGACTTTGTACAAGTCCACATATGAATATGTGAGAACAAATTGATGAAGTGTTGAAGTGCTTCTGAACTACTAAAAGTTCAGGAAGATCTAGGAGTATATGTAGTTTCACCACTGGAATGTCTGAACTGAACACTCTACCCACCCACTGTGTAGCTTAGCTTTGTCAACTTGACACAAAGCAGAGCTACAAGAAAAAAGAGAAACTTCATTGAGAAATTTTCTCTGTCTAATTGGTCTCTGGTCATAATGGTGACCTAATTTTTAGTTTTTCATTAATTCTGGTAAGCACCACCACACTTGATTCCATTTCTGAATTTAGTGGAAATGCTTTAAGTGTCTCTCCATGTCGTACAGTGTTTTCTATGTTCAGTTTTATAAAAAACATTTTGTGAGAAAATGTCCTTTCTATTATTCAAATGTGTTTTTTTTATGTTTGCTTTCCCTGAATGGATGCTGGACATCGCTCAAGCTATTTTCTGTATCTTTTTCAATGAGCATATAATTTCTATTCTATATATTTGATCATATATTTATGTGACATATTATACTTGATTGATCTGCATATGTTGAACAGCATAACATCTCTGTAATATAGTCACCTTGTGTGTAGGGATTGATCTTTCTGATGTGCTGTTGAGACCTGTTCGCCAGTATTTACTTGAGAATTTCTCCATCCATGTTCATTAATTGGAGTACAGTTTTCTTCTTTCTGATTCACTTTACCTGAAATAGTCTTTTTCCTGTTCTGTGGAGACTCTGTTCTTCTTTATGAGTGCAATGTTTTCTTTCTGAGCAACAGAGTATTGTTTATTTTTGAAAAAATTCCTTGTCTGTGTGCTTTGATTAAAAGTGGGATTCTTCAAATTCAGTTATTAATGAACGTTATTTGTGATTATTGTCAATTGGTGTTTTTGTAAGTTTTCATGTATTTCAAACCTTTGCTTTTCTGTCCGTTGATCTAGTGTAGTCTACACATTCCTGTGACATCTACTGTTTAACTTAATAAACAGTGTGAAGGAGTGTGACATGTCAAGACAGTCTGGAATTGTCTTCCTTAATGATGTTCCAGTAGCTATATAATCCTGCAAATTGTGGTCACCATTACAAGTTTTTCCATCTTCCTGAAATTATGAAGGACAGCTTTGTTGTATGTAGTAATTGAAGTTGGAAGTTTTGTCTCTGTTTGAAACACATAATTGATACTCCCTCCTTTTAAAGTGTCTATGAATAAAGTTACTGTGATTATGAAGACTTTCAATGAAATTGACCTTCTCTCTTGTAACCTAAATTTCCTCATTATTTTGCCTAATTCAGATTTTAAGTAATATTCAAAATTCAACCCATCCTTTTCTGAACCTGTCTGTTGGGCACTCTGACTGCCTCCTCTATCTGGATGGCCATATTTCTCTAGCATTTGGTAAAATTGTGGCTGTCATTCTATTAGAAATACCTTTGGTCCTTTCACATGTTGTCCTCCTCTTCTGCCTGTGCTTTCTTAATTTGATATTCTATTGATCTTCATCATTCCTTATTGTTTTATATAATGAGTTATATAAGTATATAATTGTATAATGAATTAATTATATCCTTATGTAGTGAATTATATAACTATATTGTTTTATATAATAAATTATAATTCATCTGTCTTATTTCAAGTCCCAATAGCCTGTCTTCTACTTGAGATATTGTCTTAGTAACACGTTTAATACAGTTTGCTGTGTGAATTGTTGTGTCTTTCATTTTCAGAGTGGCAGTATGAATTCTTCATTGTTATTGTACCTTTATTGAATTTTTTTCTCTTCTTCATTCATTCATTCCTTATTATTTGCAAGTGTTTGTCTAGTTGGATTATCCTCAGAGGTAACTTGAATGCTCTTTGATTTCTGGAACATTCTTACAACTATTCTTTGAAGTCTTTGTTTAGTATGTCATTGAGTTCACTGTCACATAAGCCTATGATTGTATCATTTGGAGTCCTGCTTCCTCACTGTTTGCAAGTTTCCTTTCTGCTTAGAATGAGCCATATATAGAATATGGCACATATTGGTTTGTTTTTAGTCCTCCCTATCCTTTTGGTTGATGTTTTATAATGTTTGCTCAAGTTAGGCCTGGTAGAAGCAGACTTGTGATTTCATTACTCTCTTCTGATCTAGTGGTACAGGCTAGTAGCTAAAACTTCAACCCATTTGCTCTGTTCTCTGAGCATAATTTTCTCATCACTGTGAAAATAGAATATTAACTCCTGATTTAACTTTATCTTAGGAACTTGAGATATCACTTCAGATTAAGTTTGCACACTTTCTGGAAGTAAACCCCTTTCAAATTCAGCAAACAATATTGTAGTAGGCAATGTAGTTCAGATATCATAAAACCAGACATAACAGAATCAATACCGATGATATATCTGGAAACACATAATGGGATATTTTATTTTCAAATTTTTTCAAAGCCAAATTATTATAATTATGAGTCAAACCAAACAAGGAAACAATACAAATCTTTCTGTTTATTTTTTATTTGTTTGTTTGCTTGAATTAGTTATGCAAGAATTAAGGTGCAAAGAAATGCTCTCAGAATGAAGGATTCTTTTTGAAATTATGATTGAGGGCTGGAGAGGTGGCAGCAACCTAACACATTTGCTGCTCAATCCCCCAACTCCTACACTTAGGCTCAAAATTGTTTTCAGGCACTGGGTATCATAGTCCCTCTGTGAGCATGCTTACATACCTAATACTCATATGGAACAAATATATACAGGCAAAACATCCATATACATAAAAAGTATAAAAAGAACAAGTTTTAATTAATAAAATATCTAACGTGGCCCATGAAAATGTGAATGTATTGTTAGACAAGAAGGCAGTTTAGGACCTCACAGTCAAAGTCGTTGAATAAAATTATAGAATATAAATTAATGACTTGCATATCTGTTCCTAGTTCCAAATCTTTCCTTACAAATAGCTTCAGTCTTTCCAGCATGTGGATAAGAGATTCAACAGAGGAGATGAAGATCAATGGGCAGCAATCAGAATGGTATCAAGAGAATATTGATGAATTTACTGTGAATATTATCAAGTGGTCATATCTAGTTTTATATTTGTTTACAAAGTAGAATGTTTCTGATATGATAAAAATATATCATATGTTTGTCTTAGATTTTCAAAAAATTATCAAATAATCATATTTTTAAAACATGAAGGGAAGAAACATCATCCAGAAGTATAAAATTATATCTTTACATGATCATCAATCTAATTTTACTAAGTCACAGAGAAACCCAAATGGCCTCAATTGACAGTGGCTACAACTCAGAAGTGTACATCAATATATTTTGGTCAGACCCACCTGTCTACTTCCTGTGGCCCACTCTATCATATCTTCATATAAATGTAGCTGTTGATCATGAGGAAAATATGGCATAAACTCTCCTATTTTCACCTTAAGTCCAACACCATGGGGGAAATTAGAAATGTGGTAAATGCCATACTCGGCTTGTGGTTTTTTTTTCTGATTCATATGTATTATATCTCCAGCAGGATTAACAAAGTGCATATTCTTCAGATATAGGTGAAGCTGAAAGATAGGCAACATGCATTATTCTATATTCCTTTATTTTAATTCTGAAGATGATTTTGTTTCATCCTAAGACAACTTTATTGAAGGTGCCCAAGGGAGAAACTCAATAAAATCATGTGAATAAATAAAGTTATTGTGTTCCTAGAATTTTAGTTCTCTCAGGGGAAACCATCAAGCACAAACACAGAAAAAAACACAAACATCATACATAAATATGCACCATAAACACACACACACACACACACACACACACACACACACACACTTCCACACAAACACCCAATCAGAGGCATACACATAATACAGCCACACTCATTAATACACATACACACTAACACACACATACAGACAGACCTAATAAAGCAAAAAACACACACACTGAGACACACACTGATAAAAATATTGACAAAAACACACACAACATACATATGCTCATATACACAGTCACAAACAAACACAGGAGAGAGATATTCATACATGCAAAGTACCACATCTATACACATGCATACAAAGTCACAGAAATACATTTAGACACCCACAAAGATACAAACACATACACAGAAAAAAACACAAAACATACAGAAAAGCAGATGCAAATGTACTCACACACACAGGTACACAAGTAGGTATTGAACTGAATCAGCACTATTTCCTGTAATATACCTATCAGAGAATCATGAGGATTAAGGTCCCCAGAGCATATGTTGGTGTCAGAATCAGGTGAGTACACTTATGCAAACCATCCCTTATAACAAACACCACATACATGACAAATATTGGTTTCAGCATGTGAGAGACTCTTTAGAGATTATAACATTGATGACACCAAGTATCATCCACTGGAAGACACAGTACCTGTGAGCAGTCAGAATCCAGTTCTCTCAGAGTTGAGACTGGCTGGTTTTCTACTTGTTGAAGAAGCATTTCATGGAGAGCATGGGCCACAGCATACACAGCATTGTATATATCATAAGCATCATCACTAAAGGCCATGTCAAAACTCTGTAGCATTAACCATTCCAGTGAGGCATTGAATGAGCAGTTCTCCAGTGTCTTACAGTTAGATTTGGAGGCTTCACAGCTAAAGTACATCCACCCCAGTTGGGCCAGGAATAGGTCTGTGTATTTGGAAGAGTTCAATGTCTGAACAAAATTTTTAAAACCAGAAATCTCAGCATGGTGGTGTTCAAAAGCAAGAGTCCCATGGAATGAGTCAAGAATGAAGTCTCTCTTACTTGTAATGACATCCCACTGTGAGGTGGTGACCCATATTCTCTGTATACCCTGTGATACCCACATTCTAAAGCACACAGCTAGAGTACTGTCTATGTCACCATAAATGACAACAACATTTGTGGATGATGTCTCAATTTGGTTGTTATACACTTCAACTCTTGACATGTATAACTCCATGTTGACTGGGATCATGATCACAAAGGCTATGCAGATTCTTTGGACTTCACTCTCTACTCTCAGATCTGAGAGAAATTGGAGACCTTGGTCATCATCTGAGATGGCCAGCCCAACCCAGTTCCAGTTGAAGTGAGTCATGAAAGAGACCATGGCCAGGGCCAGAGCTGTGTCCTTGGGGGCCATCTGATACAGACTGGGAAACTGTTCACGATCACTCAGGATAGGATTGAAATGTCCATAGGTGAGCTAAAGGACATAGAACACAGGAAGCAGCATGAGGTAGAGGACTGTCAGAAATCTCAATGGAAGCCCTGAAGTGTGTGAAGTACCAGTTTAAATGACAGGAAGGCAATTTTCCCCTATTACTACAGTTATATTACACTGTTAGAAACCTGCAGAAAATTACCTTTCTACAATTTGTTCAAGGAAAATCACTTTGACTGCTAATTATTCTTCTCATCTACATATAAAACGATGAACTAGCAATGTCCCATTGAGTGGCTGATTAATTACACTTGAACTTGATTTACATTAATGTGAAGCCAATCTCCCCCATATACTCTCCTCAGCATCAGGCTTAGCCAAGAAAAGAGAAAGATTTCATACTTTATCACCCAAACAATCTCACCTGTGGATATCTGTTGATGTCAAAATATTGTGCCAGGCTCATGGATGGTGCTAACATTGGTCCTGTAATCATTACACGACATTTGATCTTACGTTTACAGGTGTAGTTAACAAGAGGTCTAAACCTTTTTGTAGTAACATATATGAATTTTTGAAATGCGTGTTTATCATGATAATTGTCTGTGAAGAAGTAAAACATTAGAGACACATTTGGTAGAAGATATAGACTCCTATTGACTTCTTCCACTGCAAAAGCCAAAGGCAGAGCAAACTGGTAGTTTTCGGGTGGTATTCTAAAAATAAAGGCACAGGATTTAGTATGGATAAGGCTCTATAGATGAATGCTTGTAGTTAATACAAGGATTATCATGCTTTCAATGTCATTTTCAGATATAGCTTGACCAATTCCCCTGTTTTTTAAGGTTGGAAAAACAGGAGATGCTTGAGAGCTTGAAAAAAAAAAACAAACTAAAAGGCTGATGAGAGTGGATGTCACAAAAATGAGAAATGTGTTCTTGTCCACTTAGACAGGGAATTTCATCTTGGCATTTTAAGTACTGGATGCACACTTGATAAATGATATGTGTGTGTATTTGTAGGAAGCTTGAGAATGCAGTTTTCCTGAGGGCCAGAAGAGGAAGCTGGATCCTGCAGAGCTGGAAATTTAAGTGGTTTTGAGGTGCCTGCCAACATGGGTGGTTGAAACTGAACTCAGATCCTTTGACAGATCAGCAACTTTTCTTAACTGAAGACCCATGTCTACAGCCCCAGTTTATTACTACTTTCTATATTCTAGATATTCTTTAGTCTAGTAAAGCCAGTATATATTATTCCATTTGTATGGGCTGCCTCTTAACACGCTCATAGCATTTTTGAATGCAAACAAAACTAGTTTTATGCAATCACACTTGTTAAAATGTGGTCTTATTTCCTGAGTTATTCTATATATTTAGATGTTTTCTCCATGTTTTCTCTATCAGAGTCATGCTTTCTAGACTTACACTGAAATTTTTGATCCTCAATGTCTATTGTAATATCCCCCTTTTCATTTGTGATTTTGTTGATTTGGATTCTCTCTGTGTGTCTTTTGGTTAATTTGGATAAGGGCTTGTCTATCTCATTGATTTTCTCAAAGAAATTTTTTGTTTGTTTCATTAATTTTTTGTATTATTCTCTAAGTTTCTAATTTTTTATTTTCATCTCTCACTTTGATAATTTCCTTTCATCTGTTCTTCCTGAGAGACTTTGCTTCTTCTTGTTCTAGAGCTTTCAGGTGTGCTGTTAAGCACTTTTGTTTGTGGCATACATGTTCAGAATTGAAATTTCATCTTGGTGCATCTTTCCTGTGATGAGTATGTAATGCCCTTATTGATCTCTTTTGATTGATTTTAGTTTGAAGTCTATTTTGTTGGATATCAGGATGGCTACACCCACTTGTTTCTTAAGACCATTAGAGGTGAAATCAATAAAATAGAAATAACAACAGACATTGAGGAAATCCAGAGAATTATCAGGTCATATTTCAAAAACCTCTATTCCACAAAACTGGAAAACCTAAAAGAAATGGACATTTTTCTGGATAGGTACCATATGCCGAAGTTAAATCAAGACCAGATAAACTATTTAAATAGTCCATAATGCCTAAGGAAATAGAAAAAGTCATTAAAAGTCGCACAACCAAAAAAAGCCCAGGACCGGATGGTTTCAGCACAGAATTCTACCAGATCTTCAAAGAAGAGTTAATACCAATACTATCTAAATTGTTCCACATGAGAGAAACAGAAGGAACATTATCAAACTTCTTCTATGGGGCTACAATTACCCTGATTCCTAAACCAAACAAGGATACAACAAAGAAAGAGAACTACAGACCAATCTCCCTCATGAACATTGATGCAAAAATACTCAATAAAATACTGGCAAACAGACTCCAAGAACACATCAAAACAATTATCGATCATGACCAAGTAGCATTCATCCCAGGGATGCAAGGATGGTTCAACATACAAAAATCAGTCAATGTAAGACACCATATAAACAAACTGAAAGAAAAAACCACATGATCATCTCACTAGATACAGAAAGAGCATTTGACAAAATCCAACAACGCTTCATGATAAAATATTTGGAGCGATCAGGAATACAGGAAACATACCTAAACATAATAAAGGCAATTTACAGAAAGCAAACAGCCAACATCAAATTAAAGGGAGGGAAACTCAAAGAATTCCACTAAAATCAGGAACGAGGCAAGGCTGTCCACTCTCCCCATTCTTATTCAATATAGTACTTGAAGTTCTAGCCAGAGCAATAAGACAACATAAGGAGATTAAGGGGATACAAATTGGAAAGGAAGAAGTCAAGCTTCCCCTATTTGCAGATGACATGATAGTATACTTGAGTGACTCCAAAGATTCCTCCCAGGAACTAATAAAGCTTATAAACACCTTCAGCAACATAACAGGATACAAGATCAACTCAAAAAAATCAGGAGCCCTGCTATATACAATGGACAAAGAAACTGAAAATGAAATCAGAGATACATCACCCTTTACAATAGCCACAAATGACATAAAATACCTTGGGGTAACACTAATCAAGCAAGTGAAGGACTTATATGACAAGAACTTTAAGTCCCTGAGAAATGAAATTGGAGAAGATGTCAGAAAATGGAAAGATCTCCCATGCTCATGGATAGGCAGGACCAACATAGTAAAAATGGCCATTTTACCAAAAGCAATCTACAGATTCAATGCAATTCCCATCCAAATACCAACACAATACTTCACAGACATGGAAAGAATAATACTCAACTTCATATGGAAAGACAAAAAACCAGGATAGCCAAAAGAATCCTGTACAGTAAAACAACATCTGGAGGCATCACAATCCCTGACTTCAAGCTCTACTATAGAGCTACAGTAATAAAAACAGCTTGGTATTGGCAAAAAAAACGGACATGTGGACCAATGGAATCAAAGTGAAGACCCTGACATTAACCCACACACCTATGAACATATAATTTTTGACAAAGAAGCCAAAAGTGTACAATGGAAAAAAGAAAGCATCTTCAACAAATGGTGCTGGCATAACTGGATATCAACATGTAGAAGGCTGCAAATAGATCCATATCTGTCACTGTGCACAAAACTTAAGTCCAAATGGATCAAGGATCTCAACGTAAATCCAGCTACTCTGAACCTGATAAAAGAGAAAGTAGGAAATAGTCTTGAATGCATTGGCATGGGAGATCACTTCCTAAATATAACACCAGTAGCACAGACACTGAGAGAAACAATCAATCAATGGGATCTCTTGAAACTGAGAAGCTTTTGTAGAGCAAAGGATACAGCCTACAAGGCAAAGTGGCAGCCTACAGAATGGGAAAAGGTCTTCACCAACCCCACATCTGACAGAGGACTGATATCCAGAATATATAAGGAACTCAAGAAATTAGACATCAAAACGACCAACAGTCCAATTGAGAAATGGGCTTTAGAACTAAACAGAGAATTCTCTGTTTAGATTGGCTTTTTACCCCGTTCATGTTTGTTTCTATCCTAGGTCTCTGTGATATCCTGATTCTGAGTCCTGGTCCTCAAGGTGGATTTCCCCTCATGGAATGGGTCTCCAGCTGTGCCAGTCATCTGTTGGTCACTCTCACAATTTCTACACCACATTTACCCCAATATACCTTGTAGGTGGGACAAACTGTAACAGCCAAACTTTGAGCAGAGCATGGAGACTACTGCAGAAGAGGGAGAGGAAGGATTGTAAGACCCAGTGGTGTAAAGAGCACCACATGAAAACACACAGAATCAACTAATCTGGACTCAGAAAGGCTCATAGAGAGTAAAAGGACCACTAGGGAGCCTATATAGGATTGACCTAGACTCTCTGCCCGTATTTTACAATTGTTTACATTGGTCTTCATTACACAGCAGGAGGATGTCTCTGACTCTTATGCCTGCTTTTGGGACCCATTTATCCTTTGGGACGGCCTGATCCAACCATGGTGATATTTTATTTGTACTATAATGCTGTGGGATAATCTGTTTGTCAAATGCTCTGATTGGTCAATAAATAAAACACTGATTGGCCAGTGGCCAGGCAGGAAGTATAGGTGGGAATAACTGAGAGGAGAATAGAGCGAACAGGAAGGTGGGAGGAGACACTGCCAGCCACCACCAGGACAAGCAGCATGTGAAGATGCCTGTAAGTCATGAGCCACAGGGCAAGGTATAGATTTATAGAAATGGATAGCTAGAAGCCTGAGCCATTAGGCCAAACAGTTTAAATAATATAAGTCTCTGTGTGTTTATTCAGTTGGGTCTGAGTGGCTGCAGGACTGGTGGGTGATAGAGATTCGTCCTGACTGTGAACCAGGCAGGACTGGAGAAAACTCCAGCTACAAATGGCGCCCAACGTGTTGGCAAGAGTTTCCACCCAAAACCTGAGTAAAAAGATTCTAAAACGGAGCTATAAACAGTTCCTAGTTGTCTCTTTCAAGTTAGCTGCAGCGTGTGTGTTTGACCTACTATCTACTATGTCGGGTTCCTGCTGTGTGTGCGCTCTACCTGCAGTATGGCAGGAATGAGGTCTCTACAAGTGGCACATTAAGCTGCGTGGAGGATTCAGCCTTTGCTAGTACAAAACAAAAAGAGGTTTCTGGGCTACACACTGCTTTTCACTGCTTCGATAGAAGTATAGACCAACTATTTCTAAGAGCTGATGTCTCCCAGAGCTGGCAGAAAACATACCACCTCCATGTTCAGAAGTTGAAGTGGGCAGAGCCAGCAGCCACAGCACCATTTCAGTCTTATAATGCTGCAGTATAAAGCAATAGGCTCAAGATAATATAAAAAATAAGCCACATAAATATGGCTACCACACAGAGAATCTGGATTATGTTCTCTTTGATATTCGTTACTGAAGAAAACCATTAGATTGAAAAAGCTGTTGAGTTCTACCAAAATGTATATTTTCAAGGTACCTTGACTTCAAAATTTGGATGTAAGGATATGTTACTTTGGAAAGGAGGCTCTGCTTTTGTTTCCACAGAAAGCAAGAGGCTGTGGATTTGTTCCAGATTAAGATACATCAGGGTTGAACATCCAAGACCCACTGAGAGGTCTCCGATGACACCATGGCCCAGATAATCCATATTCAGATGAGATTCAAGGCAACTGGCTCAGACAATACACCCTTTCAAGCTACTCCATAATCCTAAAATTTTCTTTGTGTCCCCATAAGATACAGCGCCCCCCTCCAGCAGGAAGTAGCAAGAGAAGCTAAGCCCAAATTCCCAAATATAACAAGCTGGCATTGGAGATGTGTAAAAGTTAAAACCTTACTTTAAAAAAAGAAAAGAAAAAGTGCTGGGGGATAGTCTATATGTCAAATGCTCTGATTGGTCAGTAAATAAAACACTGATTGGCCAGTGGCCAGGCAGGAACTATAGGTGGGAATAACAGAGAGGAGAACTGAGAGAACAGGAAGGTGGGAGGAGACACTGCCAGCCACCACCAGGACAAGCAGCATGTGAAGAAATTGGTAAGCCACAAGCCACGTGGCAAGGTTTAGATTTATAGAAATGGATTAAATTAAGATGTAAGAACTGGATAGCTAGAAGCCTGAGCCATTAGGCCAAACAGTTTAAATAATATAAGCATCTGTGTGTTTATTTTATAAGTGGGCTGTTGGACTGCCAGGACTTGGTGGGAGCTTGAGAGAAATTCTCAAGCTACACTATAATGTGATTTTATTTGTATGTTAATAAATAAAGTTGCCTCGGGTCAGAGCTAATAGAAAGCCATAGCAAGAGCCAGGCTGTGGTCGCATACACCTTTAATCCCAATCACAATACAGACAGATCTCTGTGTGTTCAAGGATACAACCAGCATGGAGACACATGCTTTTAATCTCAATACCAACCATAGAAGACCTGGAGGTCTGTATAGACAGGCAGTGATGAGGAAGTCATGTGGTTTGGTTTACAGCCAATGAGAAGGCAGAACAGAAAGTCAATAAAAAGACAGATACACAGGAAGGAGGTCTCTTGCTGAGGAGAAGGACAGCAGTGGCAGTCAATGGTAAGAAAGGGTTTTTAGTATCAGCTCTTAGCTACTGCTCTGACCTCTTGGGCTTTTAGCTCTGCATTTGTCTCTGTGTTTCTTATTTAATAACACTGTTAGATCTACATTTGGTGCCCACGTGGTAAGAATTCATTAAAAACTACTTGGTTGGCTTGACTTGGCCACCAGATTTCCCACCTCAGCGGGCCTGGCTCCCTGCCAGGGCCTACCTCGGCCTAGCAGACCAATAAATAGTATAGTATCTTATGGCATGTATTTCCCATTTGTAAAGCAAATGTTAAACTTCTGGTCAACTTATAGTAAGATTATACCACAGGACTGGAGAGAGCTGGTAAATGCTGTTCTGGAACCTGGGGCACAGCTACACTGGCAAATGTGGTTCAAAGAGGAAGCTAAAACATAGAAAATCAATGGAGGGCTAAAGGTACACAAATCTCTCAGGCTCAGTTTGTTGAAGAAGGCCAATATGCTGCAAGACAAACAAAATATTTATATGATGTCCAAACCCTAATTCTATGTCAAATGGCAGCCTTGAATGCATGGGACAGAGTTGAGGAACCAACAAAGAAAACTGAGTCATTTAAAATGGTTATACAAGGCTCAAAATAATCCTTCATGGATTTCTTACCAAGACCGATTTCAGCAATAAAGAGAATGGTATCGAATTCAGAAGCTAGCTAGAAGATAATCAAATGTTTGGCTTTTGAGAACTCGAATGCAGCATGCAAGAGAATAATCAGGTTGTTAAAGGCAAGATATGCACCCCTGGAAGTTTGGATTAGGGACATGTTTAATGTTGAGGTTCATGACAATGATGATATGTGGATAGGAGAAGCAATTTCAAGAGGTTTGAGGAATGTCAGATCTTTTGGATTTGGAAAGCAAGGACATTTGAAAAGGGACTGTAAACAAGACATTCCTAGAAACAATGTTTCTTCAAGGAACAATGGCAACAGAATTCCCCTTCCTTCTGGGGTATGCAGAAGGTGTGGTAAGGGAAAACACTGGACCAATGAATGTAGATCAACAAGGGTCCGGCAAGGTAATACTTTGCCTCAGTCTTCGGGTAACTCCTAGAGGAGCCTCAGGCAGGCAACAACAGCAAATCCAGCTCAGACCTTTCCTGAAGTCATAGAGAAAACTCCTACTCAGAGCAATTAAATAACCCAATGCCTATTGGAATAAACTAGCCTGCTCAGGGTAATGGAACAACTGAGACAGAGAGAACAGAAAATTCAGGAGAAACCATGAAGAATTTTTTTGGGCAAACTTCTATAAATGAACAAGGACCAAAATTAACAATAAAAATAAATGGTGTTTTGTTGTCTGGTCTGGTGGACATAGGTGCTGACATTACCATAATTGCACCAGAATTTTAGCGTTCAACTTGGCATCTTCAGGAGGTAAACATTCACCTGTTAGGGATTGGAACATTATCTCAAGTGAAACAGAGTGCAAGATGGCTCAAATGTATAGGTCCATAAGGACAGAGAGGAAAATTAAAACCACATGCAGCTAACATATCTATGAACCTGTGGGGTTGAGACCTGGTGCAACAATGGAATACTCAGATTAACATCCTTCCAACCTCAGAAACAAATCATAAACTCGCACATGTTTCTGAGAGAAATATTAGAAGATATTGTTCTAATGGGTGGTCACCAGCCATCCATATTATGCAAGAACAAAATACAACAAATGATGATCTTCCAAAGACACTTTTAATATAGTTAACAGACAAGTCTGTATGGGTTCATCAATGGACTTTAACAACAGAGAAACTCCAGGTTTTAGAAATGCTGGTAGAAGAACAGTTAAATGCTCAGCTTATTGAAGAACCAAACAGTCCTTGGAATTCTCCTGCATTTGTTATCAAAAAGAAGTCTGGAAAATGGGTAATAGTAACAGACCTGAGAGCAATTAGCAAAGTAATTCAGCCAATGGGCTCTCTACAATCTGGAATTCCTTTGTCCTTATAATTCAGTTCAAAAATCGGATTGTATGCTATTCTTTTGGTATTAATGGATTTTTCACAACCTCTCAACATATTACTGAGTCTCAGTATGCTAAAAAGTGGTATTACCTATTGAAACTGCAGAATTTATTCCTGATGAGTCAGAATTAACTTCACTATGTATTCAGTTACACAATACAATCAGGAAAAGGAGTCATGCTTCATATATAACTCATATTCAATCCCATACAGGTCTGCCAGGCCCTCTAGCACAAGGTGATGATGAGATTGATAAATTATTGATATGAAATGTGCTTGAGGCCTCAGAATTTCATTAAAAAAATCATGTCAATATTAAAGGTTTAAAAAAGATTTTTCCATAACCTGACAATAAGCCAAGGAAATTGTAAGGAAATGTCATACTTGTTCATTTTACAATCAGACGCCGTTACCAGCAGGATATAACAAAAAGAGTACTCAGAGGAAGAAGATCTGGTAGATGGATGTGTTTCACTTTGTAGAATATGGAAAATTGAAATATGTACACCATACCATTGATACTTATTCAGGATTTCAATGGGCAACTGCTTTGAGTTCTGAAAAAAACTGATTCTATAATCACTCATTTGCTAGAAGTTATAGTCATCATAAATATACCTGCACAAATTAAAACTGACAATGCCCCATCATTTGTCTCTGTTAAAATGAAACCGTTTCATGCTTATTACAATATAAAGCATATTACAGCTTACCACATAATCCTATGTAGTGGGTAGCCATTCCAGCTTTGATCTGGAAGTTTCAAGCCCCATTGAGTCTCTGGCAATTGCCATGCCTACAAAGCAGGGCCAGCGGAGGCACCCGGAGACGCCAGAGTTGGATGGGCAAGTGCTCTCTCAGTTCCCGGACCCTGAATGATGGAGGTGGACCAAGCAGAGCTCCAGAGAACAAGGCTGAAGTGCTATACACCTCCCCCAGACCCCGCAACCTACCTATCCCTTAATTTGTAAGTTACACCATTAAATAAATATCCTTTTACCTATGTGGAGTGGCCTTAATAATTTCACCAATAATCCTACAGACAAAGTAGTAATAGAAAGATCAGATAGAACTCTAAAGGATATACTAAATAAACAGAGAGGGGTAACAAAACCCCCAGAAATAGACTGCATGTGCTCTATTAACTTTGAGTTTTCTCAGTGCTAATGAGAAAGGAAAAACAGCTGCAGAGAGACACTGGATAATAGAAAAAGACTACAGAATTAAATCAGCCTATATATTTTAAAGATGTGCTGACCTCAGAATGGAAACCAGGATATGGGTTATGTTGGGGACGAGGTTTTGCTTTTGTTTCTACAGGAGAAGATAAGCGGTGGATCCCATCAAAATTGATAAAGTTTTGGTTTGAACAAGAGAGACCTTTTAATTAGAGATGATAGTTCATCATTCAGCATAACCATCCAATTTAAACTAACTTATACCATTAATACATGCCTTTTCATTTAATCAGATTATAACTTGCCAAAAAGGAACATCCCCAAAATTAGTCTTGGGAAAAGGATTTTGTTTTTGTCTTTTACAATAATGAAGGCTAAGGAATATGAAGAACACTGGACAAATGAGACAACTGAAGAAAAAGGACAAATTATCTGTCCCAAGAAAAAGAGTAAAATGATCTATTGGTATATCATGTATAAAATTTCATAACTCTTCCTAAATGTTTCTGTTTTTCTCTAAAGATTTAACACTATTGGTTTTCTAATAGTCCCAGTTCAATTAAAATTTAAAGCTGGCTTTGGAGTTGGTTAATGGCTCTCTCAATCTTTAAACTCAAGCATGTTGCTAAAAGGAAAATGCAAATTCTCTGTCACATGCCAGAAGAAGGAACCATCATTTGATAGGGTACAGGAGAAAAACCAAATTAATTAAGGGACTATTCTATTACTACTAATCTCAATTCTTTGATTCTATTCTGATTCTATGAACTTTTATTAAAGAATGAATTTTATATCAAAATTTATAAGATTTATATTTATATATTCATATTAAACTTTTTTAAGATACTAATAATGGTCATATATTATACTATTTCTAAAAAGGGGCCTTCAGCTAGCTACCTATACATGTCTTTATGTTCAAGTCTCTTATCAGTTTTCTGCAGGAAATCACGGCCAGGCCTAAGATCAACTGAAATCTCCAGGAAGAAGATGGGGCCCCACAACAACAATTCCACATGGTCAAAAATAGTACCACTGAGCTGACAAACATCATCTACATATCAGCTTTGAGCAACAAATGGCTCAGAGAAATTTTGAGATGGCTAGCCGAGATGATCCATTTTCAATGACTACTTGAATAAGGACTTGAGATGAGCCTTGAACTTTGGCATTATGCTCAAACTGGACAACAAAAGGATATAGCTACCCTTCCTAGAATTTGACAATTAATCAAAAATTTTTCTTTTCAGAATAAAGATATATTCGCCCATATCCAACAAGAAGCAATTTTTAGAATATGAAGCCCACATTCCCAAAGAGGTGGTGTGGGGCAGGTGGCTTATTGGTCTTTAAATGCATTTTGGGTCTGGGATAATTTCCATTGTTTAGGAGGTTTGATTACAAGTTGTTGTTAAGGGTTAGGAAAAGGACTAAGCAAACAGATTAGTTTTAAGGTTCTTGTTTAAAAAAAATTACTAGTTTTAAATACTTTACATGGGATTGGATTTTTTATATTGTATACAAATTATATATATTGAGATTGATATTGTTAGAAAATGCTATATGAATATTTCTAATCTTGTTCAAGATACTGTACTTATAACATTCATTTAACAATGTAATAAAATTTGTTGATCCTTGGATATTAATTATTACCAAATATTAGGATATAAAAAAGTGAAAGTTAGTAGTTAGACATTACAATCAAACTTGTAGTCACATTAGGTGTGTTTTCATGATCAAGCAGATATATTTTAGACAGAAAGGTCACCTTCGAAGCCTTCAGAGATCTACAGATTATGACATTTAAAATGTTTTAGTAACTTAGATAATTTTTCTTCTTTGTTATTGACTATGAGACATGTTGGCTCCTGGCAGTACAAACCTACTTCAGAGAAAATATGGGCATTGAAGAAACTGCATATGGAGTTAACTATCATTGTGGCAAAAGTTAGACACTGAACAACAAAGTATCCTCAAATCAACTGCTGACAAACAAGCAAAATGGACAGACAGGACATGAAACAGAGGACTACTGATTCTTGACAAAACAAGTGTGGTTGTGGTTTTAACAAAAGGCACCTTCTGAGGACAGGACAATATGGCACCATGCCTGAAGTGGCCTTTGCAATCCGAAAAGGCACAGTGCACTTTTCTTCTAAGGCAGCTGAACAGACAGTGGACTGATGACTTCTGATGTGCAGTGGAAGAGGAGCTGAAACAGTTATTCTTGAAGAGTAACTAAGCTCATGCCTCTCAATAATAGACTGGCATTTAATAGAGGCATGTGGAGAAGGAGATGGTGAGATGAAGCCACACACACACACACACACACACACACATCGAAGAACAATGGACAGCTGTATACAAAGAACATCAACAATTTCCAAAATTTAAAATCCTGAATCATGACATGACACTAGTGGAATGCACGTGTTTCTGGAACATGGAGTGCTCTCACCAAATATGAGGTCAAACTATTGACCCTGTGAACATCATAGATCACAAATGAGTCTATCAGATATGCTAAGCATATAGGCTGAAGATGATGCCCCAACACTGTAGAGAAACCTTGGGTAACTGTTCAGGCAGCTGCCTGTTTCTGTCAACTCACATTTTTTGGAAGCTGCTTGCGTGCACTTCCTGTTTTTATTTTTGTTATGTAATATTTACTTCTTAAGTCTTTGAGGGAGTTGAAGATTAAATAGTGATAGTTAAAGTTTAGATAGTTATAGTTTTCCTTGTTAAGAATTTTAGACAAGAAACTCTCTGAAGAGTAAGTGTATAAATTTGAAAGACATTATAAGATAGTTCTGTTAATAATATAAGTTAGGATAGAAAGTGAATCAGGTTCATTTTGGACTTACCAAAATAGGAGACATAATAGAATTATTTTCTCTGAATTGATCAAATGCAAATGTACTAGACATTGTTTAGGTATTTATTGCTTGTATATATGGTATATAGTTATTGTATTTTTGTATATAGTTTTTCTTATATTAGTTATAACTTTTTTCCTTTTTTCTTTTTATTTAAATAGAAAGGGGGAAATACACTGATATTTTACATGTGCTGAAATGTGATTTTATTTGTATGTTAATAAATAAATTTGTCTTGGTATCAGCGCTAATAGCAACCCATAGCAAGAGCCAGGCTGTGGTGGCATACACCTTTAATGCCGATCACAATACAGACAGATCTCTGTGTGTTCAAGGATACAGCCAGCATGGACACACACACCATTAATCTCAATACCAACCATAGAAGACCTGGAGGTCTGTATAGACAGGCAGTGATGAGGAAGTCATGTGTTTGGGTTTACAACAAATGAGAAGTCAGAACAGAAAGTCAATAAAAAGACAGATACACAGGAAGGAGGTCTCTTGCTGAGGGGAAGGACAGCAGTGGTAGTCAAGTGTATGAAAGGGCTTTTAGTCTCAGCTCTTAGCTACTGCTCTGACATATTGGGCTTTTAACTCTGCATTTGGCTCTGTGTTTCTTATTTAACAAGATTGTTACATCTACATCCAACCTTGGTGGAAAAATGGGTGCCTGCTCTCAAAGCAGCTTGATATACCAGGACTCACTAATATCCATGGGATTCCTGCCTGTATCTAAAGAATAACAGTGAAGGAGCATTGGATGTGGTGAGGTTGGAGGATAAAGGAGGGTGGACCTAGAAAGAGGGAAGGGAGGGGAACCTTTGGGTGGAATGTAAAATCAAGAAAATAAATAAATAAAAATATAGTAATAATTATAAAAAAATGAAAAAGAAACAAATACACAAAGAAGACCAAGGGAAGAAAATTAAGAAAAAAAGTCTACAAAAATTCCTTTCTTTCCATTTTGTGTTATGGAAACACTCCTGTGCATGGGACTGGTCCTAAATTGTATCTAATAATGTACTCAGTGAGACTACACTGGAGAAAACAGATTTTCCTTTTCAAAGCAGGTAGAAGTTTCACATAGCTTCTTTTTAGGGGTGAAATGTGGTGTCCAGTTGCTTCTCACAATTATGAGACATCATTTGAACTTGTACCATTTGAACCACAACAGGTCTTGGGCATTCTCACACAGTTTGGGTGAGCTTATATATGCATCAGTGCCATTGTGTCTGGAAGACAATGCTTCCTTGGAGTTATCCATCACCTTTGACTCATAATTCCGTCTGTCTCCTCTTCCACATTGATCTCTGAGCCTTGAGTTGAAGGAATTGATGAGACAACTCACTGAAGACAATGTGCTCCAAAGCTCCTCACTCTCTGCACACACTGTGCAGTTGTGGATTTCTGGGATATCTTGACAACAAGAAGCTTCTTCTCTGATGAGAGCTGAGTGATGCACTGATCAATGAGTATAGCAGAATATTATTAGGATTCTTTTTGTTTCTGAGTTCCTTAAACAGAATAATAGTACTATATTTTCCCCTATGTCTTTGACATATATACACTGAGGTTCTGGGAATCTTTATCCATGTCAGGTCGAGTTCCATTTCATGGAGCGGACTTTAAATCCAGTCAGACATTGATTGGTTAAACCCCTAATATTTATTCTATTTTTGTACTTATGTATCATGCAGGCAGGTCACTTGTAGATCACAAAGTCTGTAGCTGGATTGGTAGTTACAATTCTCCTCTGGTAGAATGCAGAATACCTTCCAGTACCATGAATGCAAGTCAGTGATGGTGAAGGCTTTCCAGCTGGACTTCTCCATGTTCAATGAAATAGTAAGTGGTGTGTTTTGCAATAAAGCTTTACCAGAAACTAGTGTGGAGTAATTCTTAGCCTTGGGAATAGCAAATGATGTTTGGTAGTTTCCATGGATGCCCTCACCAAGATATGTAATCTCTTCCCAGCATTAGATAAATATTTAGTGCAAAAAATGTCTAGCTGGGGCACTAATCCACTAATCCCCACTTTATTTGGTAATTCTATTTAGATTTCCTTCACATGTGTAAATACTTTAGGAACCTTCCAAGTCGCTGGTTTCCAAATAGTTTTCAACTGGCCTTGAGTGTGAGTTGTCCTTCTAAACACACCCACATTTACCATTTTCTGCCATTCACTCCCTATTTAATCTTCTAGTTCTAGTTTGCCCTGTGTCTCTCCATAACAATGTGTTCCATTTTCCTCTTCATGTTAGATCCTCTCCTCCCCCTGTCCCTTACTATATACTTAACTTCTGTGGTTATTCAGATGGTAGCACAAATATCAATGTTTTAGAAGCTAATAGTCACATGTTAAAGAAAACATATATTTGTCTTTTTTTTTTTGGTTCTTAGGTACATTCCTCAAGGTGATTTTCACTAGTTCCTATAATTACATGTGGATTTCTGGAATTCCTTTTTAAAAGTTTATGTATTATTTTATATCCTGACCACAATTTCTGCTAGCACCTCTCATCCCAGTACTTTCCCCCATCTCACCCCTTCCTTACCCCCATGCATTCCTCCTACTTTTATATTCAGAAAGGGTCAGGCCTCCAATGCTTATCAACAAATTATGCCATATCAAGTATCAGGAAGACTAAGCACCTTCCCTTGCATTAAGGCTGCCCAGGATTAAAAGTAGGGTCACAATGCCATCAGTGTCAGAGATAGACCCTGTTCCCACTGTAAGAAGTCCCACAAGATGATGAAGCTACAAAACTCTCACATATATGCAGAACACCTTGGTCATTATTGTGCAGGCTCCCTGTTGTTGGTTCCCTCTCTGTGAGCCCCTATGATCCCAGGTTAGATTTTCTGTGGGTTTTCTTGTGATGTCCTTGATCACTCTGGCTCCTACGCTCCTTGTTCTCTGTTTCTCTGTTTCTCTCTCTTCTCTCTCTCTCTCTCTCTCTCTCTCTCTCTCTCTCTCTCTCTCTCTCTCTCTCTCTCTCTCTCTCTCTCCTGTAGGATTCCCCAAACATAGAACAGGGTCTGACTGTAGGTCTCTGGCAATGTTCAAGAATTCCTATTTTTTAAAAACATTATTACAACTGAAAAATAACCCCTTATAATTCAAATGTACTATGATATAATTATCCATTCCTTAGTTCATGAGCTTCTAGGATGCTTACAATTTCCAACTGTTATAAATAGAACAAGAATGAAAATGATGAATAAGTAACTGTGTAGCAAGATGCAGAATACTTTGAGTATGTGTCCAAGAATAGCATAGCTGGATCTTGAAGTAAGTAGATTCACAACCTCATGAGGAATTGTCACACTGGTTTCCATAGTGGCTGCAAATGTTTTTACCCCCACAAGTAATCGATAATTTTCCCCACGCCTGGAATCCTCACCAGCATATGCTGTCATTTGTATTATTAATCTTGGCCACTCTGACTGATATAAGAGGAATTTTCTAGTTTTATTTGCATTTCTGAGATGGCTAAGGATGATTTCTTTAAGTGATGTTCAGACATTTGTGTTTAATCTTCTGAGATCTCACTGATTAATACTTTACCACATTTTAAAATTTGGTTATTATTTGCTTGATGTTCATATGCATTTGAGATACTAATTCTTAATGTTCAGTTTCCTAACCATATTTGTTGAGGAGACTGAATCTTCTACACTGCCTGTTGCTAAAAACTTTTTCAAATCTCAGGTGACTATACCCATGGAACTGAATTATGAGTTTTGCATTTTGCTTTCTTGAAATATTTATACAATATACAATTAGCACTGTGATCCTCTGTTAATATTGCCCTAGGTTATAGATGGAACACACACATTGTGATATCTCCAGCATTGTTTCCTTTCTTCATCTTTGCTTGATCTATCTGGAATCTGATTTTTATGGGAACTTTTGGGTTGTTTTGCCTATTTTTTTAGTTATGTTTCAATGGAATTTTGATGGAGATTGCATAGACTCTTAGATTATTTTTGTAATGTAACCAAGTATTAATGTACAATACTGTTTGTGCCAACACATCAACATGTCAGATAGTTTTATCTTCTATTGATTCCTCTTTCTTTCCTCACTGTTATAACATCTTCACCATGAAGACCCTTGACTTGTTTGAATTTATTCTCAGGTATTTTATTGTGGGAAGTTATTGTTCCTGTCGTTGCTTTCTTGACTTCTTTCTCAATATCATCATTCCTTGTACACAAAAATGATATTTTGTATCTTGATTTTCTATTCTACTCTTTTCCTGATGGTATTCATTAGGTCTAAGACACACTCAGAGAGTGTTGACCACCTCATGTACAAGTTTATACCATCTGCTGGTGAAAAAGTTTGACTTCTTTTCTTGATTCATTCCGTTCTTTTTTCTGGGATTATTGTTTTAGCAGAAAATGAGCAAGACTTACTTCTTTTGTAATATATGAATGAGTGTCTTTCCTCCTTTGGTGTTTTTAGGGAAAGTTCTCGGTTGTCTTCCATTTGATGTAATGCTGGACGTGGGATTGTCCTGTGCAGCCTTCATCCCAATGAGACATTGCCCTTCTATCCCTAATGTTTCAGGGATACTGTAGTTGTCAGATGCCTTTTCTGCATCTGTTGAAGTGATCATGTAATGTCTGCTTTGTCTGCTAAAGCTATCTGTGACATTCACTGGGTTTTGACGTTAAACCATCTTTCCAAACCTGGTATGAAGCCAACTATTCCACAGTGGATCTTGCTGATACATACTTGAATTTGGATTGCATATATTTTCTGGAGAATATTGGTTTAAGTATATCAGTGATATTTGCCTATAATTGCCTTTTCTATTATTCTGTTTTGATGATTCTTTATCTGGTTTTAGTGTCAGGGACATACTGAGGTTTTTTTAATTTTTATTTTACAATATAATTTATTTCTACATATCAGCCAGGGATTCCCTTGTTCTCCCTCCTCCCACCCTCCTCCCCTTCCCCCCAGCCCACCCCCATTCCCATCTCCTTAAGGGCAAAGACTCCCCTGAGGATTGACATCAACCTGGTAGACTCAGTCTAGGCAGGTCCAGTCCCCTCCTCCCAGGCTGAGCCAAGCGTCTCTGCATAAGCCTCAGGTTTCAAACACCCAACTCATGCATTGAGCACAGAAACAATTTTTAAATATCATTGTTTCTAGTACTTTCCTTTCAATTTCTGAGAATTGTTTGAATGACATTCTGGATGCATTTTCTTTAGGTATCTGGTAGAAAAATTAAACCAAGACCTGGCACACACCTTAAACAATTCTACTGTAAGGATTGAGATTGAAACAGTAATAAAAAACCCTCTTCCAAACAAAAACTCACCAGACTAGTAGTAGTCACTACCAGATGCAAATAAATCTTCAGATAACCAACACCAATGCTATTAAGCAATTAAATTATTCCATTCAGCAGAAATGGTTGAATTGCTATCTACATATAGATATGACGGCAATGTCAGTCTGATGTCAAGACAAGATTTATACAAAACAATTTTGTATGATCATTTAATAAAACACTCATATCTTTTTGAGACAGTGTCAGGTATGTCTCCCTGACTATCCTGGAATTGACTATATAGACAAGTTTGGTCTTAAACACACCAGAGACTGCATATATCTGCCACCAGAATGCTGGGATTACGGACATGCTTCATCATGACCATCTATTTGTAGATTCTTAATATAGTACTTTTAAAACCAATTAAAGAACACCTTAGATTAAATCATTCACAATGATCATAGGCTTCTTTTCAGAGATGCAACAATGGATCAGGATAAGGAAATCTATACACGTAAAGTATTGCATAAATGGCTTAAGAAATGAATCACAGTGTCATCTGACAAGATGCCAAAAATACTTGGGACAAAAATTCAACCTCTTTTCGTATCAAAGAACATAAGAGAAACAAACAATAGGCTTCCATATTTGAGATCCTAAACACTTCACAAAAAAATATTTACAGACAGAATACAAAATTACCACAAAAGTCAGTTACTTCCCTATATACAAAGAACACATTTGCTAAGAAAGAAATTAAGGAAACTGCATTCACAATTGCGTCACAAATATGGTAAAATAAACTTAATAAACTTAATAAAAACTTGAAGGACATCAATAATGAAAACTTTAAAATAATGAAGACCGAATGTATCATTAGTAGATGGGCAAATCTTACACACACACACACACACACACACACACACACACACACACACACACATATATATATATATATGTATTCAATATTGTGAAAATGATTCCTTTAAAAAATTAATTGACAGAACATAAGGGAATAGGGTGGTTGAACTGGAATTGGGACAGAGTGGAACAGCAATGAAAGAGATACCATGATAAACGGAGACATCATAGGGATAGCTAGAAACTGAGTACTAGGATAGTTCCCAGGATTCCACAAGAATACCTCAGCTTAGACTACTAGTAATAGTGGAGAGGATGCCTGAATTGGCTTACCCCAGTGATCACATCGGTGAATACCTATTTGTCATCATAAAGCATTCATCCAGTAACTAATGAAAGCACTCGTGGAGATCCACAGCCAAGCACCAAGCCAAGTTCGAGCACTTCAGTCGAAGAGAGAGAAGAGGGATTCTATGAGCAAGGGGCATCAAGATCATGATAGGGAAACCTACAGAGAAAACCACACCAACCTAGTGGGACCTAATGAACTTTGCCCAACAGCTGTGGAGCCTGCATGGGACTAGACTAGGCACCCTGCATAAGGGAGACAGTTGTGTAGCTTGATCTGATTAAGGGCACCCCTGGCAGTTGGAATAAGAGCCATCCCTGGTGCAGAAGGTTTCTTTTGAAGCACACTACCAAAGATGGAACACTTTTCACAGCCTTGATGCAGCTGGAGGGCCTTGGACCTGCCTCTACTGAATGTACCAGGCTCTGCTGATTCCCCCATGGAGGACACCTTATTGGAGAAGGGAATGAATAGTGGTTTGGGGAGTGGAGAAAGCTGGAACGGTGAGAGAAGGGAAGAGAAGGAGATACGTGGTTGGTATGTAAAGTCTATAAAAAAATCCTTAACAAAAATAGAAACAAGAAAAAGAATAGAGGTAAATGTAATTATCAGAGAATAAAATATTTAGATTTAAAACATCAGATACATACATCATTTATAGTAGCTGAGAACACCCAGTGTGTAGCCTCTCCATCCCAGTTATCAAATATTGACAGCTACCACCGGCAGCTCCTGCCACTATACTAAGTGAGAAGGGGAGTAAGCAGTCACCACTATAAGTGATGTCCTAGTGTTTTCATAATGAAAACACAACATTTGAAATGCAGACATTCCCTTTTTGACTTTGAAGATAGAGATAGATCTGGCCTTTGTAATCCCTAAAAGCCTGTGACTGTACATGTGTTCAAGTGAGGGAAGGACAAAGGACATACCCAAGTATTTGACAGTAGACAGCTCTCCTTCTCCTCACAGCTTCAGAGGTGTGGAGTGATCCCATGCAGAATACCTGAAAGCTTAACTAAATGGATACATGGATACTCTCCCCAGTGAGTAGTGGCACAAATATTAGAGACCCTGTACTAGGAGTCACACACTGATACATGTGACATTAGCAGACTCTGGAAGAGACTTGAATGAGCCTTATGACTACTGAACTCATTGTAGTCATCTGGAGTTTCTTATCTTAGGACACCACTGGACACCTCACAATGGCACCTGTGAAAAGGAAGGCTGCCTATGATAGATCAAAGTAAAGAATGCCGTTTTTAACTCGGCTTTCAGCCTTGTAAATGGAGGCTAATTAGAAAAAAATTTTAAAGTCTCACACCATGATAGTGGGAAAACAGTGATTATTAAATATCAAAACATATTTGGCATCAGATCTTGGAGATAAGATTAGGAGAAAAGGACGGAAGCTCCCAGCATTGCTCTGCCCATTCACACATATTATGCATTATATATCATGACATTTACATGAAAAATGCAAACACACTTACAGCACATCCAGTGCATATCTGAAAAACTTTTTCAAGTCCACCTGCACTTCACTGCTCTGCCCTGCAGTAAGGTAAAAGACACAACCTGTCACCACCTCTCCATGCTTGTCTTCATTCTGCTTCATTCTCCAAAAGCACTTGGGGTGAGTGAGGTTGGACATGAGGAGGGGGATGTTCAGGATCCAGAAAAAGAAATGCAGAGTGAGCATCATGTCCTGTCTCCAAATCTCTAAGCCGGTAGTGTGGTCTGTGGGTGCATAACAGTTTATCAAATGGATAACCATGTATACACATCTGCTTTTATGTCTGCTGCCCACTGAAGAGATCACTTATGTGAATGAGATGCCTTGCTCTCCAGGTGGCTACACTACCCTGGAGAAATGTCAAGCACTCTCTGTCCTAGGACTCTGCAGTTGATGTCCACAGCAGAGGTAAAAACAAAAAATAAAAAAAATAAAAAACTTGGGCTGGAAAATAATGTGAGGACATCTCAGCCTCAGGTCCTATGACATCAACTCATATCCCTAGGTATTGAGGCTCATGGGAGAAAGCAATGTTGGGCACATTGGTCTCAGAACAGTGTAAATGAGATATTTGTTAGAGCACCTTTAGAAATGATCTCAGCAGAAAATATCAGAAGATCGACAGTAAGATGGGAAGGTAAAGAAATGAAATGTCCCATGATAATCAGAGTTCATGTGGACACAGTGTGTGTTCTATTATCAAGTGCAAATAAGAGAGACTCAGTCTTGTGTGTATGGCATCCACCATTCATAGATCATGAGCAGTATGCCCCATGCTACATTAGTCACAGAGACCATATAACCAACCAGTATCCCTTCTCTCCATTGTGTGATGCTCCAATAATCAGGTCAAATCCACAAATTTATTGGCTTATACTATGTCCACAAATGCCCAGTACATCATTCTCCATGAGAAACTAAGTTGAGTATTTGGTTATAACACATGGCCTCCTTCTGTGAAGTCAGTTCCTTCTGATGACCTATTTCTTCAACTTTATCCTTCATTATCTATTTGCTCATGCTTATCTCAAAATTGAGTAGTGACTCCAAAGCAGCACTCTGTCCAGTAGCTTAGAAGCCATCAGTACTGGGAAAAAAGTCTGTGTTCAATGTGTAAGCTGTTCTTATTCCGTTGTCATGCTCATATAATTGTGGCTGCATTCTAGAATATGTATTGCCAGTGGGAGAGCTCATTGATGATTGTGGGCTGAGGAAACACCTTTAGATGATGTGGAATACAGAGCAAGCAGCACAAATGTGAGGCAATTAGTTGGTGTGGAGGATGCTAGATGTTATTTAGTACTGGAGATGAGGTACACAGGGCTGGTATTCTCTGGATCTTGTGGAATATTTAAAAATTAACATTTAACACATGCATGGCCCCCTGTTCTGTGATGAGCTGCCTAAGACTGTGTAAGATGTGAATATTGACAGATGTGATGGGAGTAGACATTCATATGAAAATGAGAAAATCCATGTTTCAAAACTGAATCTGTTTTGATGACAGCAATCAGGATTAAGGCTTTCTTTCTACTAATTATTGTTAGTTTTTAAATTAGTGCATAACATAATGGGATTTAGTGTGGCATTTTCATATGTGTGTACCAGTGTACTTTACTGGTGATTGCTCCTTTATTACCCACACTTGTCACTCATTTTACTATTGATTTTTTTACTCAGCACAAGTATCTGCCTTCTGAGTTCATGTCATATGTGTATATGTGTCATATGATAGAATATGTGGTAAATTTGCACAATGGAGTGTTACTCTGCTCTTTAAAAAATGACATCATCACTGGGCAATGGTGGTGCATGACTTTAATCCCAGGACACAAGAGGAAGAAGCAGAGGGATCTCTGTGAGTTCATGACAGCTAGGTCTACAGAGCAAGTTCCAGGACAACCAGAGATACACAAAAAGACCATGTCTCAAAAAAAAAACAAAAAAACAAAAAAAAATTGCATCATGAAATTTACAGGCAAACGGATAGAGCTAGATAAAAAGAAACATCTTGAATGAGGTAACCTAGGCCCAGCATAATAAATATGGTATGTGTTCACTTATGGGTGGGTATCAGCCATTAAATAAATGATAACCTACTTGTAATCCATAGATCCAGAGAGGTTAGGTATAGAAAAAAGGCTCTGGGAGAATGCGTGAATCTTTCAGGGGGAGGAATAGAATAGATTGGGGATGGTAGGACAGGAATGGTGGGCAGGATGGAGAGAAATTGGGTTGAGGAAGGGAGTCTGGGGAGAGACAGCTGATTGAGGAGCAGTTGATGGATGGTATAGAAACCTAGTGCATTGAAGACTTTCTAAAATTCATCAGGGGGATCCTCATGAGCTCTCCTAATAATGGGGCAGATTGAGTCCCTACTGGCTTGGCTATATCTTGTTACTAAAGAATGTAACAATAATCTTTTTTTAATATTTACTTTATTGGGGATGTGGCATTGAATTTCCAATATCCCCTAGGTATGCTGAAAGTCATATAGACCTGCTCAGCTCATCATTCACTCTTTAGATTAGTTAAAAATTTTGGACTTTCTAACCATTATAGTTTCATCCCGTGGAAATAACAATAATTTTATTTTTCCCTTCACAATCAAATTTTCTTTTCATTGCCTGATTAAACTAGAGTGTTGTGTAAAAATGAAGATAATGGAAATTCAGTTTCTTTTCCCAATTATGCCAAGTTGTTTTTATTGTTAACATTTGATCATTTAGCATAACAATTTTTCTGGTAGGTGTTTTTTTGCAAGACTAAGAAATCACACTCTTAATATGGTATGAATTTTTATTATTTTTTTTAATTTGTGTGTGTATGTGTGTTTGCATGCATGCACACATTTCTGTGTAATTAAAGATATTTAAAGTGTGGGTGTGAAAGTCAGAGGGTAGTTCTCAGAATCTATTCTCTCCTGTCATTCTGGGATCCTGGGGTTGGTCTCAGAGCCTCAGTTCTGTCTGTGTCTCTTGCCACCGAGACAACTTGTTGGAATTGGTATAAGATTTTAGTACATCTGCTGTTGTTGCTAAGAATTGAAGGTGATCAGCTAAGATGGCAGTTAGAAGCCATGCTAGAACCACCAATTGATTATAGTTGGAGAAACAAAGCGAACAGGAACATTTCATCACTCATCAGCTGCTTCTCCAGTCCCTAGAATATAATTACTCAATATCCCAGTATCCATGGTTTCAGTACTCGTTGCCAACAATAGTTTGAATATATTTAATGGAAAAATTCCAGATATAAGTCATTTATAAGTTCTAAGTTAGTGTCATTTTAAGTAGCATGATAAAATACTGTGTCTTTTCATTCTTTCTTACTTGAGACATGAATAACTTTGTCCAAAGTGTCCATATTGGAAATGTTACCCACTAATTAGCATCTTGACTATCAATCTGACAGTCATGGCATCTGAATACTTGTGTTCATGTAACACTTATTTAATGTTTTTATTTGAGAAAAATCAGGGTGGCTGGACATTTCCATGTTTTTTCATCTAGTCCTCAAGTTCTTTATGTGGTTATATTTGTAGATTTTCTGTTCCGAGAATTCTAATTCCTCTCATAAAGGAAATTATTTAAAGCTACATAATATTTATATTAGGATTTTTACTGAGAAATTAAGGAAACCAAGGTCTCCATTTCACATTTAATTTAATTATTTTTTTCTTTTTCTCCATTTTTTTATTAAGAAATTTTCTACTCACCCAACGTACAACCCACAGATCCCACCTCCTCCCTCTTCCCACCCCCACAGCCCTCTCTCACCACATCACATCTCCACATCCGAGAAATCAAGTTCTCCCATGGGAGTCAGCAGAGCCTGGAATACCAACCCCAGGCAGTTCCAAGCCCCTCCCTACTGCACCAAGACTGAGCAAGGTTCCACACCACAGGCACCGAGATCCCAAAAGCCTGCCATGAACCAGGGATGGATGCCGATTTCTCCCACCCCCACCCCACCCCATGTGTCCCCCAAACAGTTCGAGCAAAACAACTGTCTCCCATATCTAGAAGGGCTAGGTCAGTCCCATGTGAGCTCTACAGCCATTATTCCACAGTTCATGGGTCTCCACTAGTGTGGCATGTCATCTCTTCATGTCTTCCCATCATGATCTCAAAGTCCCTCTGCCCTCAGAATCCTTCCTTTCTCCCATGACTGGATTCACAGAGCTCAGCCTGGCCCTGGGTTGTGGATCCCTGCATCTGCCTCCATCAGTCACTGGATAAAGGCTCTATGATGACAGCTATGGTATTCACTAGACCTGTCATCAGAGTGGACCAGTCCAGGCACCCCCTCATCATTGCCAGTAGTCCAACGTGGGGTCATTCCTGTGGTTTCCTGAAGGATGCCCCGGCACCCTGCTTCTTCCCACTCCCTTGATGTAGGGCAAGAGATAGCCAGACTGCAATCCACAGCTTCAGAGAGGCTAGCTGACAGGGAGGGACACATAGATAGCCCAGCAAGGGAGAAGTGGATGGGATCTGCATTGACCGGGCTGGGGTTGGAGGGGGTGGTGGAGGACATAGAATCGGGGGTGAGAACACAGGGAAATGGGAGGGTCTTGTTGGAGCGAGGACAGAGAGGGAGGTGAGGGAAGGAGATACTGTGATGACATGAAACTTTAAAGGAGTTCATGAATTCGAAAACTGTTACTGACAAAAATGAACCCTATAATTAAAAATTAGTAACCAGAATCTATACCTTATATAAAATTCAAAACATAGATGATTAGACTCAGCTCTTATTGAAAATACGAAATTACTGATTGTGTTCTCTTAGAATTGAATTTTAAATTTTTCTCCAGACAAACTTGTCTTTCTATTTCATAATGTTATTTTGTGTGCTGTGGTGTTCTATGGGTTTTGTTGTGTTGCATATGTCTATACACTTTATTGAGGTTCAATTTTATATAATACTTTGATTACCACTTTGAGTATATAATCCCTCATATTTCCATCATACCCACCACCAAGTCCTCCCAGATGCAGCCCTCGCCTCCCCTGCCCCCAGCATTTTATCCTCCATATTTTATATAAGCCACTGTGCCCTATGTGTTGCCCATATACTACTGGCTGTGAGGACATTTACTATAACATGGTTGATCTAGCAGGTGCCATACTTTTAATAAAACCTGATTCTCCTTCCTCTGGAGGCTGTCACGGTTCAGTAGCTTCCCAGACATGGGGATTAATGAGCCACTCCCATCTCCATTCTTGTTTACATGCATTGCTCACCTACAGGCTTTGTTCTGGCAAACACAGCCTGTATTAATTCATGAGTACAGCAGTCATATTTTGATACTGTTTTGATCAGGTGATCCCTTACCTCTGATTTTTGAAAACTTGTTGTCTTCCTTCATGGTGGTCCCTGAGCCTATGTCAGTGGGTTGATATATATATATTTCCAAATGTGGCTGATCATTCTACTGTCACTCACTCTCCACAATCTGATGACTTCTGGGTATCTGTATTAACAACTCTCCACCGCACAAATGGGCTTTGCTAATTGTGTCTAGAGTTGCACTATCCAGGGGATATGGAGATGAATTTAGAGGACTGTTTGATATTATGTTCACTTAGATAATTAATAGAAGTGATTTGCCCCTGGAAATCTTGGACAGATTATATCAGCAGGCATGCATATCTGGCTTCTGAACACACCTTGAATCCAGTAAGAAAGTAGTTGGTTACCAACATAACATTTGTGCCACTACTGCAGATAAGGTATATCCTGCCTTGACAGTTGTTACCATATCTAGCCTGTAGAGGGTTACTTTCATTTATATCTTGATGAGTTTGATTTTAATACATTATATAAATTTTCTAATAAAAGAATAAAATCTAATGCTAAAATATACACAACCCCTCAACTATATGTGAGCATCATGAAACAATCACCTTTCTATGCTAAAAGTACTTATTTTCTTGATCTCTTTGAAGCCTTATACATATAACTACAGTTACTATTCATTCATGTATGTAACAAGCATGTTACGTCTAGGAGCTAGTCACATTGTCTTCTCACACTGATAAATGAATTTGGTTTCAGGATACTTATGACTGAACATAGCACATATTATGGAGTTCTGAGAGCTAAAGGAAAACAGCTAATTTCAGACTCCAAAGAGGAATGCAGCAACAACAAACATCCCATATTGTATTGAAGGAATTGTATAAAGCATGTCATTCTTAAAATCAATCTTTCATGAACTCACCAATTTATTTACTGATATTCTTTTCCCAGTATGATTGTAACACAGAATTAAAAATTTGTATCTTCTTACAAAAGATGGATAGACCACATGATCCTGGAACACTCAGGATAAAACAGCTTGACTGTGTGTTTTATCCTCTGAAATGGATGGAGAAAGAATTGTCTCTTGGAATCCACTACAGACAACGTTAGGCACCCTTGCATTGTTGTTACAACACTTTATTCTTTATCTAAGCCATGACATAGGCTGTAATTTATTAAAGAAACCAAATAATATGAAGCACATCCACAGTTAACCTATTCTTATTTGATTACTTCAAAAAACACCAATTTCTAAAGAATTACAGGGTATCAGAGATTAGATTGTTATTAAAACCTGTGGTGAGACACAATAATCTTCTTCAAGATAGAGGAAACTGGATGCAAGGTGATATTTAGTTAATGCTGAATGGATTTCAGAATAGGAACCCTCTCACCACCTGTGCTCAATAATCTACAGAGAAGTTGCTGTAGTGTTCACCAGGGGAGGAATACCATCTGCTGTGGTGGTATTCTAATAGTACTGAAATGTGATTTTGATTTTATGTTAATAAATAAAGTCACCCAGGGGTCAGAGCTATTAGAGCCATAGCAAGACTGTGGCGGTGGTGGCACACGCCTTTAATCCCATAGATCTCTGTGTGTTCTGGGATACAGCCAGCATTGGAGACATATGCCTTTAAGACCTGGGGGGCTGTACATACAGACAGTGATGAGGCAGTCACGTGTTTGGGTTTGCAACTAATGAGAAGGCAGAACAAAATACTATAAAAAGATGGACAGACAGGATATAACTCTCTTTCAGGAAGCTGGGACACTGCAGGAGGAAGGGTGAGATTTTAGCTCTGAGCTCTGACCTCTCGGCTTTCTCTTTTACATTGGTTCTGTGTTTCTTATTTAATAAGACTGTTGGTTACATCTACATCTGGTGCCCAACGTGACAAGAATCCATTAAAAACTGCTTGGCTTGGCCGCAGGTCTGCTTTCCCAGAAGGGCGGCAAGCCGGTCGGCCCCCTAGACCCAGCGGCGACTTCCAAGCCCAGGCCTAGTTCTGCTTGGCCTCAGTCCAGACTAACTGTGCGCTGCTTGCTTAAAGCCGGTGCTACAAACAACTCAGACCTGCCCTGCCTAACAGAGCCCTGCCTGTAAAGCCAATGCACGTGGTCGGAGCTTAAAGAAGCCAGAGCCAAGCCTTGACTCAGCTCAAGAGGGAACACGTGGCTGAATTTAAGCTTTAGGCAGCTACACTTGGCCTCTTCAGGAGGTAAATGTTCATCTGTTAAGAATTGGGACATTATCTCATGTGAAACAGAGTGCAAGATGGCTCGAATGTATAGGTCCAGAAGGATGGAGAGGAAAATTAAAACCATATGTAGATAACATAATTATGAACCTGTGGGGTCGAGACTTGTTGCAACAATGGAATACTCAGATTAACATCCCTCCAATCTCAGAAACAAATCATAAACTAGCACATGTTACTGAGAGAAATATTAGAAGGTATTGTTCTTATGAGTGGTCACCCACCATCCATATTATACAAGAACAGGGCACAACAACTAATGACCTTCCAAAGACACCAACAGCTCTACCTTTAAAATGGTTAACAGACAAGCTTGTATGGGTCCAGCAACGGCCTTTAACAACAGAGAAATTCCAGGCTTTAGAAGAGCTGGTAGAAGAACAGTTAAATGCTCAGCATATTGAAGAATAAACCAGCCCTTGGAATTCTCCTGTATTTGTTATTAAAAAGAAATCTAGTAAATGGAGAATGGTAACAGACCTTAGAGCAATTAACAAAGTAATTCAGCCAATGGGCTCTCTACAATCTGGGATGCCTTTGCCTACTCTGTTACAAAAAGGATGCCCTCTCATAGTTATTGATTTAAAAGACTGTTTCTTTTCAATACCCTAACAAGAAAAAGACAGAGAAAGATTTGCTTTTACAGTGCCTACTTATAATAATTCTCAACTAGTTAAAAGATTTCAATGGAGGGTCCTCCCACAGGGAATGTTGAATAGCCCAACTCTGTGCCAATATTTTGTACAACAGCCATTGGAAGTGATAAGTAAAAAATTTCCTAAATCTATAAGTTATCATTATGTGGACGGTATTTTACTAGCTGACTCAAATACAGATACTTTAGAAAGAATGTTTGAAGAAGTCAAGAAAATTTTGCCTTACTGGGGATTACAAATTGCTCCTGAACAAATACAAAGAGGAGATTCTATTAATTATTTAGGATATTAAATAGAGCTACAAAAATTTAGACCCCAAAAGGTGCAAATTAGGAGAGATAGACTACAGACTCTTAATGACTTTCAAAGATTATTTGGAGATATTTCTCATCTATGAACTATTGTTGGGATAAAAAATGATGAACTAATTTTTTCAAAACCTTAGAAGGTGACAAGGACTTAAACAGTCCAAGGGAATTATCACTTGAAACTGAGAAAGAATTGGCCTTGGTAGAAAAGAAAGTGCATGAAGGGCACGTGGACCGTATTGATCCAAAGCTGGATTGCATTTTGGTTATTTTACCTTCTAGGCGTTCTCCTACTGGAATATTAATGCAGAGGGAAGATATTATATTGGAATGGATATTTTTGTCAAATAAAACAAATAAAAAATAAAAAACTTATGGGGAAAAAAATCTCTGACTTGATTTACAAAGGAAAATTGAGACGTCGTCAATTAGTAGGAATAGACCCAGCAGAAATTGTCGTACCTTTACTTAAGGAGGACATTGAAAAATTATAGACAGAAAGTGAACCTTGGCAAAGAGCTTGCAGTAAATTTTTGGGAGAAATTAACAGCAAATATCCAAAAAGCGATAGAATTGATCTTATAAAGAGAGCTCATTGGATCTTGCCTCCAATTGTATGGCAAAAACCCATATCTGGAGTTCATACATTTTATGCAGATGACACCAAAGAAGGAAAGGCAGGTTACAAATCGGAAAATTTAAGTAAAGTGGTTCAAAGTCTGTATAATTCAGTTCAAAAATTAGAATTTTATGCTATACTGTTGGTATTAATGGATTTTTCAGAACCTCTCAACATAGTAACTGACTCTCAGTATGCTGAAAGAGTGGTGTTACATATTGAGACTGCAGAATTTATCCATGATGCTTCAGAATTAACTTCACTATTTATTCAATTACAAGATACAATCAGGAAAAGTCATCATCCTGTATATATAACTCACATTCGATCCCATAATAATCTGCCAGGCACTCTAGCAGAAGGCAATGGTGAGATTGATAAATTATTGATAGGAAATGTGCTGGAGGCCTCAGAATTTCATAAAAAAAAACATCATGTCAATAGTAAAGGCTTAAAAAAGGATTTTTTCATAACCTGGCCACAAACCAAAGAAATAGTAAAGAAATGTCCTACTTGTTCCTTCTACAATCAAATGCCATTACCAGCAGGATGTAACCCAAAGGGTACTCAGAGAAATGAAATCTGGCAGATGGACATGTTTCACTTTGCAGAATTTGGAAAATTGAAACATGTACACCACACCATCAATACTTATTCAGGATTTCAATGGGAAACTGCTTTGAGTTCTGAAAAAGATGATTCTGTAATCACTCATTTGCTAGAAGTTATGGCCATCATGGGTATACCTGCACAAATCAAAACTGACAATGCTCCATCATATGTCTCTGTTAAAATGAAACAGTTTTTTGCTTATTACATTATAAAGCATATTACAGGCATACCACATAATCCTACAGGTCAAGCAGTTATAGAAAGATCAAACAGAACTCTAAAGGATATGCTAAATAAACAGAAATGGGTAACAAAAACGCCCAGAAATAGACTGCACATTGCTCTTCTAACTTTGATTTTTCTGAATGCCAATGAGAAAGGAACAACAGCTGCAGAGAGACATTGGATAATAGAAAAAACTACAGAATTAAATCAGCCTATATACTTTAAGGATGTGCTGACCTCAGAATGAAAACCAGGGTATGTATTACATTGGGGACAAGGTTTTCCTTTTGTTTCTACAGGAGAAGATAAGCTGTGGGTACCATCAAAATTGATAAAGGTTCAATTTAAACAAGAGAAAGCTCTTATTTAGAGGATGTGATAGTTCATCAACCAGCCTGAGCATCCAATTTAAACTAACTTGTATCAATAACACATGCCTTTCCATTTAATCAGATAATAATTTGCCAAAAAGGAACATCCTCAAAATTAGTCTTGGAGAAAGGTTTTTGTTTTTTTTCTTTTAGGAGAATGAAGGTTAAGGAATCTGAAGAACACAAGACAAATGAGACAACTGAAGAAAAGGGACAAATCATCTATCCCAAGAAACAGAATGAAACGGCGTAAGGGTATATATTGTGTACAAAATTTTATGTCTTCCTAAATGTTTGTTTCTGCTTTTCTCTAAAGATTTAACACTATTGGTCTTCTAATAGTCCCAGTTCAATTAAAATTTAAAGCTGTCTTTGGAGTTGGAGAATGGTTCTCTCCTTCTTTAAACTCAAGCATTTTGTTAAAAGGAAAATGCAAACTCCATGTATCATGGCAGAATAAAAGAGCCATCTTCTGCTATGGGACAGGACAAAAGCCAAATTAATTAAGGGACTATTCTATTACTAATCTAAGCAATTTGATTCTATTCTGATTCTTTAAACTTTTCTTAAAGTATGAATTTTATATCAAAATTTACAAGATTAACATATATAGATATATAGATATATATAAATCTTAAACTTTGTTAAAATATGAATTGTCATATAGAGTACTAACTAATACTAGAAAATAAAGCTTCAATTAGCTGCATATATATGTCTTTGTGTTCGAGTCTCTTATCAGTTTTCTGCAGGAAATCACGGCCAGGCCCAACATCAACTGAAGTCTCCAGAAAGAAGATGAGGCCCCACAACAACAACAATTCCACATGGACAATAATAATATCACTAAGCTGACAAACATCATCTACAGATCAACTTTGAACTACATGGTGCTCAGAGCAATTTTGAGATGACTAGCTGAGATGATCCAGTCTCAAAGACTACATGAATAAGGACTTGAGATAAACCCTGAACTTTGGCATTATACACAGACTGGATAATGAAAAATATAGTTACCTTTCCTAGAATGTGACAATTAACCTAAAATTTTTCTTTCAGGATAAAGAAAACTACGCCCATACCCAGCAGGAAGCAATTTTAAGAATACTACGCCCACATTCCCAAAGAGGTGGTTTGGAGTGGGTGGTTTTTTGGTCTTTTTAATGGGTTTGGGTCTGGGATAATTTTCAGTATTTAGGGGCGTTGGTTACAAATTATTGTCAAGGGTTAGGAAAAAGGCTAAGCAAAAGGACTAGATTTAAGGTTCTTAAAAAAAAAGAATAGAAAAGAAAGAAAGAAAAGAAAAAGAAAATTACTAGTTTTAAATACTTCACATTGGATTGGATTGTTTTATATTATATACAAATTTGAAACGGATATTGTTAGAAAATGCTATATGTATATTTCTAATTGTATTTATACCATTCATTTAACAATGTAATGCAAATTTCTGATCCTTGAATGTTATTATTACCAACTATTAGGATATAAAGAAATGAAAATTAGTACTTAGACATTACAATAGAATAGACATTACAATATCATATTAGATATGTTTTAAAAATTGAGCAGAGATGTTTTAGACAGGTCATCTTCAAACCCTTCAGAGAGCTACAGAATATGGCATTTAAAATGTTTTAATAACGTAGAAAATTTTTCTTTTTTGAAACATGTCGGCTCCTGGCAGTACCAATGGGCTTCAGAGAAAATATGGGCATTGAAGAAACTGCATATGGAGTCAACTTTCATTGTGGCAAAAGTTAGTCACTGGACAACAAAGTATCCTCGTATGAACAGGACAAAATGGACAGACAGAACACGAAACAAAGGACTACTGATTCTTGCCAAAACAAGTGTGGTTATTGCTTTATCAAAAGGCATCTTCTGAGGCCAGGACAATATGGCTCCAGCCCTGAAGTGGCCTTCACAATCTGGAAAAGTTACAGTGCCCTTTTCTTCGAAGGCAGCTTAACAGGCAGAGGGCCAATGGCTTCTGTTGTGCAATGGAACAGCAGCTGAAAGCACACACCTCTCGATAGTAGACTGGCATTTAATAGAGGGATGTGGAGAAGAAGGGGATGTTGAGATGAAACCATATATACACAGCCAAGAAGAATGGACAGCTGAATTAAAAAACTGTCAACAATTTCCAGAACTTAAAATCCTGAATCATGACAGGACACTAGTGAAATTCAGGTGTTTCTGGTACATGGACTGCTCTCAACCAATGTGAGGTTGAACTGTTGACCTTGTGTACATCCTACTTCACAAATGA